>NC_140258.1:8439192-8536692 GCF_949987555.1 Borostomias antarcticus
GAAGAAAAATGTCTTGACATTTTATATTAACGATAGAAATCCCTGTAAGCAATCATTTGCACATTAGTGTTACCTCGAGGGAAAGAGAGCTAGAATGAGAGACATAGGAATGGAGCAGGAGGAGAGAGGTGAGGAGAGGACACTTGCTACGAAGTGAGCATCGGAGGAGAACTGGTCCAAGGTGACTCGGTAGGACAACTGACTCTGACCCTCCGGGCTGCGATGGATCACCGCGGTAACAGGGTCACAGTTCACACGCAAGAGCCAGGCTCTGTGTCTGACACCCCCACCGTTTCTTAAGTCACACAGCAGCATGCAGGGAGGCAAGGACAAGAACAGACTGGACTAGGTAGATTCTGCCTCAGGAAAAAGATTTGGTCTAATGACACCCAGACAGACAAACCACTCTGTTTTCGTAGTGTGTGACATCGGAAGAATGTTAATATGATTTTAGCTTATCTCACATTTAGCCCCTAAAGTAACAGTAGGTCGATGGTTGTTTTTTGGTTGATTCCATGTTTTCCCCCATTCTTCTCCTAGGACATGTCCACCTGACGGACTTCAACATCGCTACGATAATCAAGGATGGAGAGAGAGCCACGGCCTTAGCTGGAACCAAGCCCTACATGGGTACGGGTCTGTGAAGGAGTCTGTCACCAACACAGTGTACTAGCATCAAGTAGTCTGCGAGAATAGTCTTGATTCTCTCTCTCCCTCCCCATTCTCTCTCTCCTCGTCTCCCTCAGCTCCAGAGATCTTCCAGTCCTTCGTTAGCGGGGGGACTGGCTACGCCTTCGAGGTGGACTGGTGGTCACTAGGAGTGACGGTCTTCGAGGTGCTGCGTGGATGGGTAAGGCATGCTGGGAATTTGGGTTAAGGAGATAAGGTTGTTTCTGTAGCCATGCAGTAATGATCTCTCTCTCTCTCTCTCTCTCTCTCTCTCTCTCGCTCGCTCACTGACTCTCTCTCTTGCTCTCTCTCGCCTCTCACTCACTCTCTTTCCTGCTCTCTCTCTTTCTCCCCCTCTCTCTCTCAGAGGCCCTATGACATCCATGCCAGCAGCTCTGTGGAGTCTCTGATGCAGCTCTTCAGCACAGTGAGCGTGCAGTACTGCGCGGCCTGGTCCAAAGACCTGGTCTCCCTCATGAGGAAGGTGAGCTGGGGTCCGAGGAAGATGAGGAGGGGGGCGAGGAAGCGGAGGGGTGACAGGGCGCAGACGGGGAGATGGGCTTCTCAGGAAATTAGGGTTGTGGAGAGTCATGAGAGGGAGGCAGGGAGGGATGGGCTCAAGAGATGAGTAATGAATGATCAGATAGAGTAGAAGAGTGAACTGACGCAAGAAGAGGCAAAGAGAGACAGAACGAAAGAGCGGGAGAGATAGAGGTGGAGAGAGAGAGATACGGCCAGGGTGAAAGAGGAGGGAGAGACAGATGGAGCCTGAGAGACTTCTCGGCATGTGTCCTTGTTTTTGTGCGAATGTGTGCGCTGGCGTGTGTGACTTGCGAGTGGCCGCTCCAGAGCGATGGCATCGGTCCCTTCCGCTCCACTGCAGATCGGTTAACCATGTCTGAACTCCCCAGAGAGCAGACCTAAACAGCCCTCCAGGTAAAAATTACTCAGTACTCAGGGCATGCGAATAGCGGTTTCCATGACAACGGATCCACATCCATCTTATACCCTGGGCGTTCATGTAAAGCCGTCCCAAGGTTAAAGCTGAACAACTGAAAATTCACTATTGTAAATACATCTTAATTGATACAACTCAAGTGGGTCAAGTTTCTCCGCTGTGAAGATGATCTCCAAGTCGTTCATTGACTTCATCCCACAAAATCATTGTTGTTTTTTTTACCTCCGCCCCAGCAATAGCGCAGGGTGAGAGATAATGTTTTAGGTGGCGTGTCTGTCTGTATGTCCGTCCGTCTGTCAGCATGATTATGCAAAAACTGCCAAACTGATTTTCATGAAACTCGTGTGACATGGGTAAACTTAAAACTCATTCCATTTTTGAGCGGATCAGAATCACGGGGCAGGTCCACGAACTGCCCAAACACAGCCAGCCATTCACCTTCAATCATTTTTTAGGCCAGGTTTACACTAAAACTACCAGACTGATTTTCATGAAACTTGGTCGAGAGCGGTAGCAGTTTAGAACCCATTCAGTTTTGCCGCACACAGAACCATGAAATGCATTCAGGGACGGAGGTTTGTGCTCTCAAAGCACCATTTCTAGTTTGATTCTGGATTGCCGAAGCAACTGGTTCTGCTTTCTGACTCATAAGAGTGGTTTCAAGATTGTTAAATCCATTTGGCTGAAGATAGTTTGAAACTGCTGAGTTGAAATATACAGAGGAAGAGAGTTAAACTACTCTACTCTACTACTACTATGTGAAATTCCCGGCTTCTGGATGGCAGGAGAACGGCCTAGGGGACTGTGTAGGTGATATTCGTTCCGGAAAGGTGACATTGGTACAGTATCATTTACCATGTTTGTGTGTGTGTGTGTGTGTGTGTGTGTACCTTAGCTGCTGACGGTGAACCCAGAACATCGTTTCTCAAGCCTGTCTCATATGCAGACAGCGCCTTACCTTGCTGATGTCAATTGGGACGTTGTCTACGAGAAGAAGATGGACGCTGGCTTTGTCCCCAATGTGAGTACACACACACACACACACACACACACACACACACACACACAAAGCACATAACACAAAATTCACATTTTACTTAATCTTTAATAACACTTTTAAGCATACCTTACTCATACTTCACATACAACTCACAACTCCTCCAATTATGCGCAATATTTGCTGTACCACAATGAGAGCATTAAGCAATACATTATGCAAAGCCACACTGATTGCCATGCTGTGTGACTCTAGTGATACAGAAAATTCAAATGCCCGGTCTGACCTGATCTGGGAGATTCTGTGTTGTATGTAAAGGATTGAAAATATAGGAAGCCGTGTGGTGTTTTTATGGGTACCTGTGCACTCTGGGGTTGAGGGCAACGAAATATCAGACAGTGTGGCCAAAAAAGCTCTGAAGAAGGAAACTATAGATCTGAAGGGGCAGTTAGGAAAAAGTGAATGTCTAAGCATTTGCAGAAAACAACTAGAGGACCAGTGGCAAAAAGACTCGACAGAAAAGAAAAGGGGCAGGCAGTATTTTTCTGTGCAACCATCTGTCAAAAGAAGGAAGAATACGATGTACTCTGGGAAAAAGCACAATGTGGTCTTAACCAGGCTGAGACTGGGACACTGTGGGCTAGCCAGTTCTTTGAATATAGTTGGTAAACATCCAGATGGACTTTGTGAGTGTGGGCAGCTGGAGACAGTCAAACATGTCATGCTATCATGTAGTAAATATAGGAACAAGAGACAGCAGCTGTTTAGGGAACTGGCAGATCTGGGCCTCATAGACTTTTCCTTGAAGGCTATTTTCACACCAGAGTCAAACTACCATCATGTCGGAAGAGCAGTCCACTCCACTGATCTATATTCCAAAGTGTAGGGCAAACCATTAAACCCCCAGCCTGTGGAGGGCAGCATTACACTCTCCAGTGTACAGCCTGCCGAAATCTAACTGAAGAAGAAGAAGATACAGAAAATTCCTTCCGGCCTGCCTCCATGTGAATGTGTGTGAGAGTTTGAGTGTGTGTGTGTGTGTGTGTGTGTGTGTGTGTGTGTGTGTGTGTGTGTGTGTGTGTGTGTGTGTGCACCAGGTGTAACTATATCTGTGGGGCCCAGATGTCCCCACAAGGATAGTGAAACAAGAACATATTTTTAAGTAATAGTAGGGCTAATTTAGTTAGGGCTAATTCTAGGGTCAAAGGTTAGGGCTTTGGGCTTACAGTAGGTTACAATTATGCTTATGTTTAGGGTTAGGTTTAGGGGTCAAAGGTTATATTTAGAGTTAGGTTTAGTAGCAGAACTTTTAACACCAACATGTGTGTGTGTGTGTGTGTGTGTGTGTGTGTGTGTGTGTGTGTGTGTATTCTTCTTCTTAACCCCGGGCTGTACAGAAGGGCCGTCTGCACTGCGACCCCACCTTTGAGCTGGAGGAGATGATCCTGGAGTCCCGCCCGCTCCACAAGAAGAAGAAGAGGCTGGCCAAGAACCGGTCCCGAGACAACAGCAAGGACTCACAGTCTGTGAGTATCTCAACTCCTATAGGATTCACAGTCGGTATCTCAACTCCTATAGGAATCACAGTCGGTATCCAAACTCCTATAGGACTCGCAGTCTGAGAGTATCTCAACTCCTATAGGATTCACAGTCTGTATCTCAACTCCTATAGGATTCACAGTCTGTATCTCAACTCCTACAGGACTCACAGTCTGTGAGTATCTCAACTCCTATAGGGGCCACAATCAGAACTAGAATCACCCTTTTAAGCAGTGCAGCCGCTTCTATACGTGACGTGTTTGTCTGTGTGTGTGTGTGTGTGTGTGTGTGTGTGTGTGTGTGTGTGTGTGTGAGTGTGTGTCTGTTCGTAGCATGAGATTTAGTCCTATCAGAAGTCATCAATACCTTTGCACACCAGCAGAAACCAGTATAGATTGCTCATAAACCGCTTACTTCAACACCTGGTTGGGAGTGTTTTTTTTCCATGCAGTCAACAGGTGTCATAGTTAGAGACTGATTGGACACCAGATCCTAACCATGGGGCACCAGAGCCCTGCATGGGGAAAACATCATTATGAGTCAGTCCCTAGAGTTTCTTGATGAGGAAAAACGTCTGGTCTTGGGTCAAGCTCATAGCGATCTCATGGTGTCGGGGTGTTAGACCATCTAGTGTGTGTGTGTGTGTGTGTGTGTGTGTGTGTGTGTGTGTGTGTGTGTGTGCGTGCGTGTTTGTCCTGGTCCACATTATGCATACTCTGTTCCACGGCTAACATTGTCATCTTCTACTCCCTCCCTTCATTATCCCTCCCTGCGCCTACAGCACATCCGGCCACTACTCCTCTCCTCGTCAAATTCACCCTGTTATCCCTGACTGGCACATTATTTACCGTGGGATTGAGACATCCACTCCATATTTATGAGATCTGCCAGGCTCTTATCAGTCCAAGCCCGCCGTTACGATACCCTGGTTATTAAAGTCCACCTTGACTGTACAATTTGTATCTTTAACAATAACTAGCACACTCTCCCAGGTCTTCAGATAAGTGTGTGTGTGTGTGTGTGTGTGTGTGTGTGTGTGTGTGTGTGTGGAGGGAGGGAGGGAGGGAGGGAGGGAGGGAGGGAGGGAGAGGCTGGGCTATTACCTACAGTAGATGATTAAATTATGAAGCCTTCAGTAGTGTTGTCATGCCCCCAATTGCCTTCCGAAATATGAGGTTCTATTTTCGGCCCGCGCCAAACATCCAATTTGCGGGAAAAGCAACATGAACAAAATCACAGTCTTGGTTCAAGAGAGGAAGGGGAAGTAAGAGAGAAGTATTTGATCGTCTGTCAGGTGGGGTGGTTGATTGATCGAGGCAAGACTGGTGATTGATCTCTGGAGGATGTCGCCTGGCGTGACGATGGCTTTTGTCCCCCCACAGGAGAACGAGTACTTACAGGAGTGCCTTGAGGTGGTGCAGCAGGAATTCATGATCTTCAACCGGGAGAGGTACAGTAGCAGCACAGAATGCCTGGACAAAATGCAGAGAGAACTGACCCTAACTTTGCTTACGCTGTAGTTATCTCTACAGTATACATCGCCTATTTACTTACTTTATGGTCATTTCAATAATGATGTAATGATAGTTTAATTTCTAAAATTATCTAATGAATCAGAATTTGATTTATTGACATGTAGTTTTTAGACATACTAGGAATTTGTTCTGGCCAGTTGGTGCATAACACTGATGGGTAGACAACATTAGACAGGGTGCAGGGTCTTCACAGAACAGTACAAATGACAGTGCAGAGACAGGACAGGTGTTGATAGAAACCACCATAATAATATGTTCATTTCTATCTGTTGGTAATCTGTTGTAGGTCATACTTAATCTTCATAATGTCAAATATGATCTTTTTTTTTTACCGGTGAACCTCCCTCTTTAACGACTTTGATATAGAAATGGTTCCAGATGAAATGACTCTTTTATACACCCATAGCAGTTTCACGAGACTATATTGTAGTCGTAAAGCTGTGTTTATATCAACAGACTGCACATTCAATAAAGCGCGTATTTTATGGAATGTGCTTTGCTCTGCGATCCAGAGGGAGAGAATATTGGTTCAGTACTGCTCTAAAATATGACCTAATTTATTATTAAGCAGTGTCTGCCGTTGGTGCGGGATCTGGAAGCCTTCCTGCATGGCGAATGGAGTTGCCTTATTGCTGTAATTAATGGGCTTCTAGTTCTATTTATACGACTGGCTTCAGCCATCATCTGTCCACTTTGAATTGCAGTCTGAACTCTCATATACTGTGAACTACCCTCACTGTTTCACTGTGTGTGTGTGTGTGTGTGTGTGTGTGTGTGTGTGTGTGTGTGTGTGTGTGTGTGTGTGTGTGTGTGTGTGTGTGCGTGCGTGTGTGTGCGTGTTTGTCTGTTTGTTTGGGTCTGTACGTGTGTGTGTCTGGGGGGGGGGGTTCTCCTGCATCTCAGGTTGAAAAGGAGCTCAGAGGAGGGTCAGTCCGAGGGCGGGGAGTGTGAGGGTGTTGCCGAGGCAGCCGGCGACGATGCCAGTGGCGATGGTGACGGGGACGGGGAGGCTGAGGGCGGCACAGAGGACGAGGAGCCAGAACCCGAGCCTGAATCCTCCTCCAAACTGAGCATGTGCGGCTCTGTCTGCTCCTCGCCCGGCAGCTGCTAACGCCACAGTGCCCCCTGGTGGTCTCTCAGCCTGCTGCGTGTGTCTACAATGCCTATACATACTCAAACCTCTTCTTATGTAACCATGACTGAAGGAACGCACAGCAAGGCAACACACAGCAGGACTCACAACCCCCTCCAGCACCCCTATCCCCCCCTCTTCATGCCGTAGCATCCGCCAGTAATATATAAGTCCTGAGGGAAACTACAACCCCCAGCAGCCGCCCCCCCCCCCCACACACACACATAAGCTCTGACTTCTATGCAAGGACAGTATAGCATGACAGGTACAAGAAGGGTTCCATTATCAAGAGGCGATTATAAACAAGTGAGATCCACAGGTCCTGGGGCATGACGACACGCATGCAATAGGAGTCAGGTTTGTAGCAGCCGTGTTGTTGATTTCAGCTGAGGAGGAGAACCCCCACCTTCGCGCCCCCCTCAGCCTGGTGTGGATATAGCTGGCAAACTCAGATGAGTTATGTTGAATTATTCAGTACAGTTCTTCTTTTCTCTGCCTGCGTTGCTCTCTCTCTCAGCCCCTCCCTCACTCTATTTTACACCCTTTCCTCAGACAACAATATGACAGTTGTTGAGATATCGCCGAATGCCTTTCATATGAACAACCATATATCCTTTGTATAAGTATTTCAAGTATTCAAAAGTATTCCAGTATACGAAAGTAGTGTGGTGTATTGGAGAGAGGATAGTTCCGGGTCTTTTCCTGTCACAGAGGATTGTATTAAGTATTGAGTAGATGCTTACGTTATGGGGCCCCGAGGATAGGAAGGCTTTGTGTGAGAGAGAAATCAGTAAGTATCCAATATTTAAAGCCCCACTCTAAGTGGTGTTGATTGTTAATCAATAGTTGTAAATCTCATGCCGATTAAGGCTGCGTTTATGCATCAGCATGCAAGTTTGATTTTCCTCTAGTAATTATCGTGCCATGAAATCATTTCTTGAACGTTTTAAGACTCTCAAAAATACTGTAATTTAGGGGATGTAATAGAAGTATTTCTCCCTGGTCCATCTCTTTGGCTGTTGCAAAGAGGCTGTACTCCAGCGCTGTTCCACTGTACATGCTCATGAGCTCTGAGAACTGTTCCACACAACACCGTCCCACTAAGGGACCAAACATGATCAATCTCTATAGAACACCTACTGTATGAAATATCTAAGTTAACTTACCCTTCGTAGACAGCGATGTTAGCATTTATGAGTGGAGCTTGAAAATGGCTTGAAGATAATTAAAAGGATTGTCTGTCCTAGACCACACACCAATGGAGCTGACTCATGTAGCTGTGTAGGTACTTTGAGTTGGACAGTTGACAGTCTACTAGCGGTAGTGGTACATTTTAGGTGGTGCCATTAATTTCAGCCTGGGTATCTGGGAACATGTAGCATAGTCCACCTTAAAAAAACAACCGTAAGGCCTGATAAAGTAAAAAAAAGAAGAAAAAAAAGTGTAAATACAGTAGCATAACCTAACTCTCCACAGTTTTATGTGGGACTGCTTACTAAACTACATGTAACTAAACTAAGAGTTGTATGAAGTCAAACCTTCATATTGTGTTCTAATCTTATTTCCAAGTGTGCAGGCACAACTTGTAGGCAAATATGCCAAAGCTTTTCTACCATTTGCATAGCCATTTCTAAGGAACTTCGAGTGTGTGAATGTAGGTTTCTTCTCCATAGAGCATAGATCCAGTGTTCCGTCTGCAAGTGAAAAAAATAATTTGTATACACAACCATTTATTGTATATTAAAATACCATTAGATACTGTAATTGATTGAGGCCTCTGAAAACAGAAGAAGTGAGAAAAAGGCCAGTAATGAGAAATATGTGCATTCAATTAAAGCTGCACTTTACTCAAAATAGTGGACTGATGAGAAAGATAAACAAAAAAAATAGATTGGGTGAAGTGCCCCTTTATTTGGTAGTCTCAAACCCTACTTTTTTGCATGAACCTACTGTATCAACAGTTGGAGTGTCTTGCTGGAGCGTAATGCTATGGTCTCAATGGCTAATGTGTGCATGCGCAAGCTTCTGGCAATAGCATACCTCAACTTGTACATGGGCTACAGTCATTGACAAGGGCCTTGTCCAATGACCTCAGCCCTGTTCTGCTTGACTGTATTTGATTTATACATTTTCTGAACAAAATTAAGAGCTCCTATATGACTGTACAAATTATTTATTCCCAATGTTTCATGGATGGTATGGTATTTCTTGATGATATGCAGTACATTTTGGCATCCCGTAGATTGTCTTAATGGTATGTTCAAATACACAAGCTATTTCCAGTCTGAATGGTTGGCTCATTGTTAAGCAATTGCGTTCAGCTGCCCTGTGCTGGTAAATCTACATTAATGTGCTTTGTTGCTGTTTGTGTGGCAAAGAATCAATGATTTGGGCAACATTTGTCTAGTCTATCCTTCGACTTTGACATAGCTTGTCCGCTTTAACATTGTATTGAATGAAAACTCACCTATTGTCAAACATATCTAGAAACTGTCCACTTCATCAGAATAAACTGCTATATTGCCAGGTATGGGCATGTTATTATAGTATATGTTGATCATTTGTAAATGGATGATTATTAATTGGATAGTTTTAAATGTAACAATACTCAGCTATGACATTCATTCTCTTGATATCAACTAAGATTCACTATTCCTGATTGGATAGTGCTTGCAAAAACCCACCAAAATCGTAATGTTGTTCAAGTACCCATATCTTCTCATGGTAGTGTATTTGATACTGTAGCATTGTTGTAACTATATTTACAGTCACTGGTTGTTTCCAAAGAGTGGATGACCAGCACGTTTCCCATCAAGTGGTTGAGTACCATTAGGCCTACGTTACCTTCAGAGGAAATGTTGGTGTCTGTACCTTGTAGAACCATTTTGTAATGTAGCGTCCTGTTGGGAAAAAAAATCCAGAACATTCTATGACCACTCTGCTTCTATCCTAGTGATTCTGTTTTGACTAATGTTCTGTAGTGTGGCATTTTTATGGGGAACACTGGCAAACTGGGCTCTCATTGGAAGCCTTGTACTGTACCTATTCAATCTGCTCTGTGTATTGAACATGCTGCTTTAACTGCTTTGATAAAGAAATAAACTCCTTCCAGTATTCTGACTTGACTGATTTCATTATTCACTCTTGAGACATGGGATGCATCCCAATAGTCCCATTAGGGTACTACCACCTCCACTCGGTCACTACTGACTCATTCACTCCGTGGATATGAATATGCATGAGGGCCGTCAAGCATATTCACAGCACCTGTTGTCCAAATACTG
Source organism: Borostomias antarcticus (assembly GCF_949987555.1). Lineage (NCBI taxonomy): Eukaryota > Metazoa > Chordata > Actinopteri > Stomiiformes > Stomiidae > Borostomias > Borostomias antarcticus. The sequence continues at coordinate 8,449,307 of NC_140258.1, forward strand.
TATTCTAGTAGCTGTGCCTGATGACATACATTTTACTCACTTGTCCAAGTGACCAATAAACCCCCCCTTCCCTTCACCTCCAAGTCAAAATCATGCCAAAACCACAGGTGTGAGAAAAACAATAATAACTATAAAAAGTTAAATTGTACACGTAATAAATTAACTTGAAAAGATGAGTGAGCAAAACCCCTTGTGACAATTATATAACTTTTTGGTTTATACTTCACAAAAAGACATTTGATTTGTATTTTTCTCCATTACGAAAAACATTCATTTACCATGACTTTTTTCCTATGGTTTTTCTTTATTTCACACATGCAAATCTCTTTTCTATACTGATAAAACTTTTGGCATCAATTAGATCCCATAGTTTCCTCCACTCCTCTCTGATACTTCTGGGTAGTGTTGTGAACGAGTGGAGTAAGGGAGGACAAAGAAAGGCCCGGAGACCTTGCTGTGAGGCGACAGAACTAAGTACTACGCCACCGTGCCACATGACTGTCTTGCCACTTCGGCACAGTCCGGGAGCATGGATCGAACCAGCAGCTCTACCTCCTGAGCTATGTGCTGGGGACATGTTATAGGTACTCTAACAGCAAAAGAAGAGTTAATTAATAATTTGACACTGGACTGAAAATAAAGTGAGGGCCGGTGGAGCTTTAAATGCTTTAAAAACGACATGCTTCCTGAAGATGTGTGAACCTCAAGCTTTGGAATGATTAAAGGCTCAAAAAAAGGAAAAAGAGGGTTGTAGGCTTAGTGTATTTAAGCATTAGTGTCAGGATCTATCAACTGTACAGCATTGCGCATAAGCTCTCTGTCTAGTTTGGGTTAGGGTACAGGACATATACTGTAAAGTATAATACAATATACAAACCCAAGAGAAAAATCTGTAACTTTTAACACCAGACCCACCGGAAGCTGTTCTCCCCCTCCCCTCCTGAGCTGTCCAGCCTGGTTCCCTCAGGAGCCTGCCCTCTCTCCCTGGCCATCCAGGATGTCCACCACCGGTCCGCCTCTGGTGTCCAGAAGGGGGCTCCACTCAGGGGCTTCAATGATGTCCAAGAGGGTGGTGAGCTCCGCCTCCAGCTTCTGAACAGTGTCCTCTACACGCTGCAGGGGGACATAGGGGTGGGGGGCTAATTAGTGGGTCAGTTCTGAGAGTTTGTTACGATGAGGGGTGAACAACAAATCACTTAAAAGTCTGGTTTGGTATTTAGCATTATAAGCCATGTTATATACAACAGCCCACATCAAAGTTTCAACAAACTTTGCACTCTCGAGATATGACCTGTCGCCGTTAATAGCACACAGTGGGTCAATAGGTGCGTATGGAAAATCAATCAAAAACACTATAAACTCTCGTTTTCAAAGACAGGAAATTCACCAAGTGGTCACTGGTGCCAGTTGATGTTCTGACATAAAATCACTACAAAGTATGCTTCGTTTCAGGTTTTATTTATCAATGATACAAAATGGAACGTGGGTGAATCTAAACATCTCCAACAACAAGGCCGATCACCAAACACTTCTACTTAAAACTATCAACCAACTGCAAAGCAATCCTTCTCAACTTGTTGTTGTTGTTGTGTAGGCCTGTGATCTGGAAGCGGCTCTTCTTCTTCTTCTTCTTCTTCTTCTTCCTCCTCTTCTTCTTCTACGGTAGCCTCTAAACTCAGTCAAGTCCACCCAAAGTTCAAGCGGAAGTTTATAAACGTATGTACTGCGATGTACTGTTTTATGCTAAATGACACCTGTAAAACCCGATAGGAAGCATAATTGACATTGCAGAGATTTTATTGTCAGAACATTAATGAACATCAGTGACCACTCTGTAAGTTTCCTGTCTTTGAAAACGAGAGGTTCTGGTGTTTTTGAGCGATTTTCTAGATGCACGTATTGATCCATTGTGTGTGTTAGCGGTGACAGGTCATATCTCAAGAGTGCAACGTTTGTTGAAACTTTGATATGGGCCGTTATATATGATTGTAAATAACCATATAACATGGCTTATAATGCTAAATACTGAACCAGTCCTTTAAGAGGGCTTTGGTGATTCACGACAGCAGTTGCTCTACTTCATTGAGAAACAACAAGCCTGTGTGCCAACAATGAATGGGGCTGAATGTTGTGTACTGAGAACACTAGACAACGTTTACAGTATACTGTAGGTCATATTAGGGTTTCACTAACTTTAAGAGAGCTGTTGAACTCATTGTGAAATAGCAAGCCACCCTGGATCCTGATATCCAAATAAATGCCATAGCAATTAGGTTGGAATGGGCAACATTGGCCAGAAACAGTGTGGATTCTTTGAAATGAAGAAGTTGATATACTGTACAGACGTCATGCCATAGACCATGAGGAAATGCCCCAAATGCCTTGAATTATTGAAGCGTCTTCACTGCAAACTACTTTGAAAGAGCTGATGTGTACTGTAAGTCTGTCAGGAAGAGAGAGAGAAAGACATCAAAAAGAGATTTTACTTTCTCCACCACATCCAGTCGGTCATGAAGAGCACTCTGTTCCTGACAGGCACTCAGTCGGACAGCTCTGGGCTGGGGGTCAGACTGGGGTCCTGATGAAAAACACAGAACAGTACAGTGTTTGGCACATCCCATACATATTATATAATTAAAGTACAGTACCGGACATTCAAATTCACAGACGTGTATCCTTGTTTTTTCTATATTATCTCTCCCTCCTTCCCTCCCCCCTCCTCTCTCTCTCTCTCTCTCTCTCTCTCTCTCTCTCTCTCTCTCTCTCTCTCTCTCTCATGTTAACAGCTCCCCCCACATGTTTCCTATTACTGTCTCTGTGGGCCAGCCTCTCAGTTCACTAGTTCCCTGGCCCAGCCCTTCTGCTGACACGGCGCCCCCTCAAACTGAACTGGGATCAGGGAACACCAATCCTCACTGGGTAGCCTAATAGTTTACACAGAGAAGATGCTACTGATCCAGAGACAGTACACCGACGGCTGCAAGCATCCCTGTACCCACCACCCTGAAATTATTTACTTGAAGTGTATGAGATAGTGTACGTAGTACAGAGTGAGGGGGCTTTGATATACCCATGGGGAGATCCACCAGGTGGTCTCAGCTAGAAGGAAAGCTGTAAATATGGATTGCATTAAGGGAGGAGACAGGCTCCATACATTGGTCCAGGTCTTTCCTGGCTGTAGAGGTTTTATGTGTCCCATTATCCGCCTTTGTTCCTGAAACTCTCTCCTTCTCCCTCACCTCCAGGCTGTGGTTTGTTCTGTGTGGTGCAGGGTTGCTTCTGCTCACACTGTAACACGGTTGGAATGTTTGATGTTAGCCGCAGAGCACAGGCGTTCTTCTGAACGATGCATCGAGCGATCCTCCCCATCCAGACATCCATTTCCTGTTTTTATGTTGCCTTGGCAGGGCTGTTTCCAATTTCTCCTCAGCCCTATTACTTTATCTGCCAAAAGCCTCGCTAATTCACTTTCTCACATCTTTGCATTTCACAAAATGGTTTGAGACCGAGACAGAGTGAGATCAATTCAATCCCACTTGCTGTCCGTACACCAGAATGCACTAATCAGATTGATCTTTTTATTCATAACTTCCTTTGACTGCCAAGTGGGAAAGTAGAGACACTAGATAAGGACCGTTTGTTTTTCCGTTGGCTGTGGACAGCACCACTAGTGCCCTGTGATGGCTCCGCCGACTCTGCTGTTTTTTATTGGAGGCAGTTTTATAAGCCCCATTACCGAGTCCTGAGGCATGCCAGGTTTATCCAGGAGAGGAGCCATGCACATCCACGGCATGAATGTAAGATTTGAGGGGAAAATCTCGAACAGCTAGGGATGTTCTTAGAGTCGTACTTATCTTTCATGACAGCAAGACATAGTGCGTCAGTTGGCCACAAATTGATCTTAAAGTAACCTCAAAGTAAGCAATATTTCAGTTGAGATTCCACTGTACTGTAGCATTAGTAACAGGACTAGAGTGGCTTGTTGTTGCATGCCAGTATTCCCTGGCCTTCCTACAATACAGTGCTGCTTTGGCTATCACTGTGGGGGGGCACCACAAAGGCACAGCTGAAGAAGACTGTCAGTGTGAGTGTGTGTGTGTGTGCGTGCGCGTGTACAGTAATTGTGGGAGAGAGAGCAGTGGAGAGCTAGACGTTGATGTGTGATGAATGAATGGTCCTGTGAGTATTCTGTCACAGCTGCTACGGGAGGTTGAGAGAGAGAGAGCGACCCCTATTCTCAGAGGAAACAGGCGATAGGAAAAGAAAACAGTGTCCCACAGATAGTGTGACCTAACACACTCCGCCCTGAGAGAATACACAGTGTGAATGTGTGTGTGTGTATGTGTGTGTGAGTGCATGTGTATCTGTGTGCGTGCATGTGTTTGTGTGTGTATACAGTATTTGCTTTTCCACAGGGGAGTGGGTTGTGAGCTCAGTAGAGTGAAAAATTGAGAACACAGCGTGGCCCAGAGCATAAGGTCAGTACACACAGTTATCCACTCTACCTGCTCTTGCTTAATACAGGGACTGGCTGAGCCTGCCAATGGAAAATACTAACAATTCACTTGTTTTCCAAGAAATATCCTGGATCTATAGCAACCAGAGTGAGAAGCAGTTTGTGTGTGTGTGTGTAGTTTGTGTGTGTGTATGTGTGTGTTTGTGTGTGTGCACACTTGTAATTCAGGGACTGAGCCTGCCAATGGAAAAGACTAACATTTGTGTCAACTAACATAAATGTTTGTGTGAGTGTATGTGTGTGCGTATTTGTGTGTGTCAATGTTTATGTGTGTGTGTGCATGTGTTTGTGCGTGCATGCGTGTGTGTGTGTGTGTGTGTGTGTGTACTGTATGTGTGTGTAAGTGTGTGTGTGTGTTTGTGCACGTGTAATACAGGGACTGAACCTGCCAATGGAAAAGACTAACATTTGTGTCAACTAACTATGTGCATGTGTTTGTTTGTGTATGCGCATGTGTGTGTGTGTGTGTGTGTGTGCATGTGTGTGTGTGTGTGTGTGTGTGTGTGTGTGTGTGTGTGTGTGTGTGTGTATGTATGTGTGTGTGTGTGTGTGTGTGTGTGTGTGTGTGTGTGTGTGTGTTGGCCATTCCTGCAGTATGAAGTCACTCACATTCACACACAGAACTAATCAGCCACGATTTGTCAAACCTCAATGATGTTACACAGAGATTTGCTCATGGAGAAGTTGCCAACATTTTTGTGAGTTTCTCTGGAAGTCAGTTAGGAGAAAACGGGTCAGAGTTATAAACTTTTGAGGGAAGGTGTTGGACACTAAAAGAACGGAACATCAGATTGTTGTCAAAAACAGTACTGACAGTTACATGAAGCATGAGCACTGCATACAAGCACTGCAGTAAAATAAGAAACAGATGTGCTAAGTAGATTTGCACGCACAAATGCACACATACGGCACACAGATTAACATGAGATATTCGCATGAATGTTGATCCAACCATCACCCCCATACTCACACACATACTGTGAGATCTCTATGCTAACTGACAAGCCACCGATGATGAAGACATGGACAGAAATCACTGTAGGAGAACCATCATAATCATGGAAAGATCCATGTTGATGTTACAGTTGACCAAATCATTTCAGACTTCATTATGAGTAAATTAACTATAGAGATGTTTGAAAGATCATTCTAGGAATCTTCTGTTTCATCCATTTTTATCAAAGCAAAATAGTTGCTCCTGAAACAGCCTCTCAGTCAATTGTAACATATCTCAGAACTACAACACCACAGCAGAGCTACAGTATAACTAACTGACACCTCTATTCCTGGCTGGCTCTCCCCCCACTGACCTCTGAACCCTAGCCACGCCCAATAACGCTGCTTACCTGCCGCTGTGCAGCCAATGAGGAGGAGCAGGAGTCCGAGTGAGGAGGTGGAGAGGCAGGTCATGGTGGACTTAAAACCTAGAGTCCAGCTGGAGAGGTAGAGGAAGATACGTAGCAGTTGCTGGCCAGGAGAGAAAGGGGAGGTGTGTGTGTGTGTGTGTGTGTGAGAGAGAGAGAGAGAGAGAGAGAGAGAGAGAGAGAGAGAGAGAGAGAGAGAGAGAGAGAGAAAGAGAGAAAGAGAGGAGAGGCAAAGGGAAATACTCACAGTGCAGCCAGTGCCCAAAAGATTCTTGAACGATAATCTAAGCTGAAACAAGCTTTTCACCCCTTCTCTCTTCTCTCTTTCTCTCTCTCTCCCTGCCGTCTCTCTCTTTCCCTCTGCTCCCTCGCTCTCGCATTCACTCTCCCTCTCTCTTCCCCACTCGGTTGCGCCCAGTTTCCTAATGAAAACATTAAATGCAGAACAAAAGCCCTCTATCTGGGAGGGGGCTGAAGGCAGAGGGTGGGGAGGGAGGGAGGGATGAGGGTTTTTCTGGGGTGGGACCCCTTAGTAAATCTACAGCTTGCAGCCTGACTGTTCGCTGTGCAAAATCTTGTGGAGGTCGGGGTCACAAATAAACACTGCTGAAGTGAACAGGAAAGGATTGCGGTGTTGCCGTTGTTTTTTGGAAGACTTTATTTCTGGACTGCTTGTAGGATGTTTGTGGTTAGTGCTGACATACACACACACAGCTTGGATAGTAAACACATGATCTCCAGTAAGCTAGACTTTCAGGTGCTCACTGTCTGACCTGCTCTTGAGAGAGAGTTAAGCATGAGGGAACGAAGAGGGGAGGACAGAGAGGAAGAGGATGACGAGAGGGTCAAAGGATGGGGAGATGGGAAACAGAGGATAAGGAAGGAGAGACCTTTGTTCTACCCGTCCGTGGATCACATGTAAAGGACAGGAGGAAAGATGAAAGAAGATTGTTTGTAAAACCAAGATTCAGATTCTTTGTTGTTACATCCATTGTACAGGTACAGTACTATTAGGGTTGGTGTGTAAGACCCACGCGCACAGCAAGGAGGAGGCAGTTGAATGATTCAAGCCCGGAGGGGCGGCTCAATGGAACAAAAAAAGGGGTTGCCACAAAAGGTTTGCCACAAAAATGAAAAGGATGAAACAACAGGTGCCACAAAAAGAGTTTGCCACAAAATGATCATGTCAATGTGCTGGAGGGGGTTGGAGGTGGAGAAGGAAGGAGGGCTCTGCAGGCGGCCCGGGATTCTGGAGAGACAAGGAGGACAAAGGAGGGTAAGTGATAATGAACACAGGTAAAGCTACGAACAAAAATGTAGCGCTACAACTACGTAAAGTTAGTAGGCGAGAGAACCGGCACTACGAATCACCAGAGCAAAAATGCAGGCTGGAGGCTATACTTTACCACATGTAGGTTATGGCAATATCTGTCCACGAATGAAGTGTAGACCAGGTTCCTGTAGGGGGTTGAAGGTGATTGCAGATGAGGGACAGGTGTGGTGATGAGGAATGAGGAACCTGTGTGCAGAGCCGCGGACGCATCATCGCTGTGGACGGTCGGGATCCGAGTCAGAGGGGTGAGTGGAGCGGGAGGAGAGGGCCGTGAGGTAGGAGTCGGCAGAAATTCCGGAGAGTCAGAGTGTTGTAGGCCAGGTCTGAGGCGACACGCAGAGTGCCTGGGGTGCGTAGATGAACCGGAGGTAGAGGAGAGAGAAGGATGTGCAGGCAAGGATGGACAAGCCATAACGGGTATTGTTCATGGGAGTAACCTTATTAGGTTATGGCTCTTCAACCTCACAGCAGCAATAGAGTAACAACACAAGATGGCAATGGCAATAGAAACAGTAATAATACAGGATAAATAGTAATAAAATACTACAATAGTAATAAAACAGTGCAATAAATCAATAATGAAACAGAGCAATATGACGTAATAGTGTGCATAAAGTGAATAGTGCACGAAGGTGCAAATGTGCAGTGTTGGTGTGTGTTTATGTGTGTACAGTCTGAGCCTGAGGCCTGTGTGTGAGTGACACGGGCAGGCAACAGGCCATTAGTAATCCATTGTTCAAGAGTCTGTCTGCCTGATGGAAGAAAGCGTCTCTACAGGGCCTTGAGGCTGCGATACCGTCTGCCAGATAGCAGCAGCTGAAACAGGCCATGATTGGGGTGGCTGGGGTCTTTGATGATCCTGCGGGCTTTGCACTTGACTGTTGTATAGTATTGCTCCTGTTGTATTGTATAGCTCCTGGATGGAGAGCAGCTGTTGCATATGATCTTAAATAACCATTTGATATGGCTTATATAATGCTAAATTCCGAACCAACCTGTCCTTTATCATTATTGAAGCGATAAACTACCCCATAGGCTATGTCATATGTCACACAAAAGCATCATTGACTTGAAAGTTGACTTTCAAAAAACTCCCAGATGGGATAGTTAATAAGAGCGTGGTCATGTGCAGTATCTGCAAGAATTTGCATACCATCGGAACATTTCTAGCCTAGTTTTTCATCTCAATGCTGACATTTGATTAGATTTATTTGACATTTCGTTAAAATACATGATGAAATACATCAATTTGACTATAGATACATATAGGCTACTGTATATATACCCACTCATACTTCCTTCAGACCCATACCTACACTTATCTATTTAACACTTCACTTACTCCCCCTGCTCCCATCCCTTTCATATGTAGGCCTATTTTATATCATGTATTTAGCTATACAACACAATGTTTCTTTTCTTTTTTACCTTATATTGCTTAGTGTGTACACAATTTGGGAGCTAACGGAAGAACAGTTCACTACTTTTGTACCTCTATGATGTAGTATGTGACAAATTATCCTGACTTTAACTTTGACTTTAATATTTCATTACCCGACAAAAAATTATATTGTCAATTTCCCCCTGGGATCAATTAAATACTGCCTGGTTCCAGTAGGCCTATGTTAGTTATTTACATCCTGTTTTCAGGTCTGTGTGTTGGTACATGCCATTTCAACATCACTGTTCTGCCTAGTGATTCGCCCTCCTTGTCTGATCAACAGCCTATTACTGTAGGTAATGGTAAACGTTTGTTTGCACATACTGTACATGCAACCAATGAAAAAGATCCTCCGCCCTGACAAAGAGTTGGAGTCACGCTCGATCATTGCTGTGCTCATGTGTCATAACGCATTTACTCCAACGCTCAGACTGTTATCTAGTTGCCTCTTTTATGGTCCCATGAAAACCAGGACAGGACTCACCAGTATCATTAGTAGTTAGTTGGTCCTCTGGTCCATGAGAGGCCAGAGCGTCATTACACACAGGATCTGGGAAGTTGCTACCTGACAGCCATCGGGTTGCAGAGGATCAGATCATGTTTATTCATTGATATTGGTTGGATATTGGACACTCAGTGAAAATGATAATACAATATATTACTTTCAATATGGATTTTGTAACAAAATTGCATGCCCATTTAGGAAAAGGAATTGCAAACATGGTATTGATTTATCACCATTTGAGATTGAATTAAGTTAGAAACAAACTTCTGTGTGTGTGTGTGTGTGTGTGTGTGTGTGTGTGTGTGTGTGTGTGTGTGTGTGTGTGTGTGTGTGTGTGTGTACGAGTGTCAACCTCTCCCATGTCCCCTGTTTAGCCCTATTCCTGGCTTCCCTGGCATTTTTCTGACTAGTACAGGTTAAAATATTTCTGTTTTGTGCAGTAAGGCAAGGCAAGGCAAGGCAAGTTTATTTATATAGCACATTTCAGCCACAGGGCAATTCAAGGTGCTTTACATGAGACATTAAAAGCATTAAAACAAAAAGCAAGACATTATAGACATTTAAAACAAAAAGCAGGACAAATAGAATACGGGAATAAAGGTTACAGTGCAGTATACAGATAAACATAACTCCTCTTAGAAAGCAGTGGCAAAAAGAAAAGTCTTCAGGCTTGTTTTAAAAGAACCAAGAGTTGCAGCAGACCTGCAGTTTTCTGGAAGTTGGTTCCAGATATGTGGGGCATAAAAACTGAACGCTTCTTCTCCATGTTTTGTTTTAACTCTTGGGACAGAAAGCAGACCTGTGCCAGACGACCTGAGGGGTCTGGATGGTTCATAGCATATGAGCAGATCAGAAATATATTTTGGCCCTAGACCATTCAGTGCTTTATAAACCAACAGCAGTATTTTAAAGTCAATTCTTTGACAGACAGGAAGCCAGTGTAAAGACCTTAGAACTGGTGTTATATGCTCTACTTTCTTAGTCTTAGTGAGGACTCGAGCAGCAGCGTTCTGAATCAGCTGCAGCTGTCTGATCGATTTTTTAGAGAGACCTGTATACATGCCGTTACAGTAGTCGAGTCTACTGAAGATAAATGCATGGATAAGTTTTTCCAAATCCTTCTGGGACATAAATCCTTTGATATATTTTTCAGGTGATAGTAGGCTGACTTTCTAATTGACTTAATGTGGCTGTTGAAATTCAGGTCTGAGTCCATGACTACACAAGATTTCTGGCTTCATTTGTGGTTTTTAGCATTACTGATTGAAGTTGAGCACTGACTTTTAATCGTTCTTCTTTAGCTCCAAAGACAATTACTTCAGTTTTATTTTTGTTTAGATGGAGAAAGTTCTGGCACATCCAATCATTGATTTGTTGAATGCACTTACTCAGCGCTTGTATGGGATTATAGTCTCCTGGTGATATGGTGATATAGATTTGTGTGTCATCTGCATAGCTATGGTAACATATTTTGTTGTTTTCCATAATTTGAGTTAGTAAATTGTAAATGTTGAACAGAATAGGCCCCAGGATGAAGCCTTGGGGAACTCCACAGGTCATTTTTGTCAGCTCAGATTTGTAATTGCCTATAGACACAAAATAGTCCCTGTCCTTTGAGTAGGATTCAAACCAATCTAACACTGTACCAGAAATTCCCAGCCAATTTTCCAGTCGGCCTAGTAGTACAGTACAGAGTTATGCATCAATAACGTTGCCGCGCTCATCCTGGCTCGTTGCTAGCTATGGGCACACTCGAAAAACTCGAAAAAAAAGTATGATATACGTGGATTTCAAGTTCAGGAATTACATTACGCTGTAAACCTCCGCGAAATTCGGATTCGGATGAAGGTTTACAGCGTGAAGGGCTACGGTACACCATTAGCAAGAACACTTAAACACCATTAGTGGACATTAAGCTCTGTAGAAGGTCACTGTTTTACTTTACTGAGTGGACATTCCTCTCTCTTAAGTGGGCCAAGTCAGGGACTTAAGTCTCAAAGAGCAGAGGGGAACAACGATTTGTTACCTTTGGTCTTGTGATTTTGGGGGAGGGTTCACTAGCAGCTAGCTCAGAGTTCAGAGGTGGAGCGCTTTTCTGTCCTGCGCTAACTGAGAAGGATCTACAGTGCTTGATTTCTCTTTCTCTCTCTCTCTCTCAAGCATCCCTTACCCGCTGTGTATCTCCCTCTTCTCCTTATCTCCCCCTCTTTCTCCCCCTCTCCAACACACACTCCGGTTCAGACTGTGGTCTCGTCCGTGATCCAGCCTAGCTCTGTCTCACGGTCGCTGCATCCAGACTCCAGATAAAGCTGCATCTATCCTATTAGAGCGTCTGATTCGCTCCTGTCACACAGCGGGGGGGTTAATCCAGGTCTGCTAGTGGACTAGAGAGGCTGGGGGTGAGGTGGGAGGCAGGCCACCGGTCTGCAGGCTATGTGCACCAGGTTAATCCCTCTTTAAATAGCCCCGGGGGAGGGAGACAGGCTGGCCCAGTTACGTCGTGTGACAGACAGAGACTGAGGCAGGAACTGGGGAAGGAGCTGCCTGACTGGGGGCCAGCTTGGGACCGTAGCCGAGTGGGGTGAGTGGAGGTCTATCATCGACAAGGATGAATTTCGCCGCCCAGATTTTCTACGACTACTTGGCCGATGGCTCGTCGCCGAAGGCAGTGGGGTCCGGCAACGGAGAGGAGGACGACCCCTTCTGGCCAAGGTGGGACACTACTGCTACCGCTACGGTCTGCTGCCTCGGGGCGACTGGTTGCCCCGTCACTCCGAGGCCCCTGCGGTCGATCGACACGGTCACGGCTCTTCTCTGTCCTGGCCCCGCAGTGGTGGAATGAACTGCCCACTGACGTCAGGACAGAAGAATCGATGCCCATCTTTCGTCGCAGACAAAACTCATCTCTTCAAGAAGTACTACAAAGATCCTCCCTTTTAGGCACCTCTTGTATTTTAGATTGCTATTCTTGCACTTTGCCTTCAGCACTAGATTATGCTCTTGGTCACTTGTTTTAGAAAGAAGATACACTTGTGAGTTCTGGCAAGTAGTAGTACATTGGCTTTTCCTACGTTACGTTATGCAATTATTGTTAGTTGCTTTGGATAAAAGCGTCTGCTAAATGACTGTAATGTAAATGTAGTGTAATGTACTGCCCCTGATACCCTGACCCCTTCCCAGAGCCAACCCCCCCCTGTTGAGAGAGGACCCCCCCCTCCATCCTGAGGACACTAAAACTCCTGCTGCACCTCCCAAAGCAACGCCCTGTTGCTTCTCCTCCGAATCCTCCCCCTCCTTCTCCTGCACCTCGCTCCTCTACCTCCCGCGGTCGACCCTTCATCCACCCTGCCTTGCCCCCCTTGCCTAGCCCCCGTCTCTATCCCTGTCTCTCTCGAAGCTCCTGGCTCTTCCCTAGCCCCTGTCTGTGCCACGGCCCCTTGCCCCTGCTCCTCCCCGTGACCCCCTGACCCTGTCCTCAGTCCCTGGGAACAACAGAGTTCCCTTCCCTGCCCTCCACGCTCGGGGGTGCCAGCTCCTCGTCCGCCTGCTCCTCTGCCTCCTCCTCATCCCCTTCCTCCCCAGGCCCCAGGAATCAGAACGGACAGACAGAATCCCTACAGGGTAGACAAGAGGAGAGGGAGGAGAAGGAGGAAGACGGAGAGAGAGAGAGAGAGAGAGAGATTCTCTGTTAGAGGAATGAAAGGAAAGGATGGGGTTATCCACAAAAGAAAGTGTGAGAGATTAACAATGGAGGTCGAGAGGGCGCAGAGGTGAAGGAGCACCATCCTCGGAGGACGGTTAAATCAGGGAATGGGGTGAGAGGTCAGAGAAGTGTTTATATCTGAGCCGATGATATAAATAGTCCACTCTGGTTTGGACAGAGAGATGTGGAACGTTGGTGAAAGCAGACGAAAAATCTGAACAGGAAAAAGCTGTATGAGCCGCTGCTATCGCCACCTGGTGACTCCATGTGCACCGGTGCGTCTGTAACTTCAGGTTTGGAGTTGACAAGTCAATGGAGTCAAGTCAACTCATCTGGGTCTGATCTGTATCAGCGGTAGAAGAGGTAGTCTGGCGATTGTCAAAGCATAGCATGTAATTGCTACTTGGCCATTTTTGTTTGACAGTAGCTCATACAGTATATCTCAGTGTGAGAGCCTGAACTGAAATCTGACACTCGTGGCAGCTGTCCAAACAGATCTAATCTTCTAATGTGTGTGTATACAGCCAGTAGTGTCTCCTGTTGATGAATTAACGAGTTTGCATGATGAAGTCTGCAATCTGTCCTGTCATTATCTAAATATATTACAGTGCACATGTCATCTTAGTTTATTGACGGTGTTGATGACAAATTATATTCCCACTCAGTCATATTGGAAAGCCAGTATGAATTTACTATGCTATCATCAATAAGATTATTATAGAAAATAAGATTCTGTCAGATTATTTTACTCTATATTTAATGGCTGAAGGTGAGTTCCAAGGAGAGATTGTGTGTGTGTGTGTGTGTGTGTGTGTGTGTGTGTGTGTGTGTGTGTGTGTGTGTGTGTGTGTGTGTGAGGATGTCTGTTCATGGGTCATAAACTCCTGCTATTTTTGTTGTCAAAACTTTGTCCACAAACAGTGATCTGTATGGATTATCCTCTATTGTAAACAGATAGACCGGGTCGCATCCGTTCACTTCCAGACAACATGTCTTATTTGCTTATGTGGTTATAGACACAAACATACACACACACATACTGTACACCATCAACTAACTTGGTTAAAGGTACCCAATGTAGTTTTTGACCACTAGTATGCGCTCTAGAGCAAATTTGAGAAGGTGGTCCCCGAAAAACGCGTACTACGTCATTGCGTCAATACGCGGAGCACATAATAGTGACGTTTCACACATCTTTGTTGTTTTCAAAACATTAGCTAAATATCATTTTGCGAAGAAATTACAAGGTAGGAAAGACATTCAAGTGATTCAACATGTTTATTAGACTACAAGGAACCATATAATCGAGGAATTTCGAAAATAAACAAAGAACGGATTGTTTTGATTCACGTTTCGTTGGGTACCTTTAAGAACTGTGAAATTACATTTCCTATTGTCTCCCATTTTGCTACTACTCCATTACTTTTTCTCCACAGTGTTCCTCTAAACATGGTTCTTTGTTTACGGAGAGAACATGAAAGACAGCAGCTGTGTTTAGTAACTCACCATGGATCTCTCTCTCTCTCTACCTCTCTATCTTTGTCTGCCTCTGGGGCTGTCTGTCTCTCTTTGTCTCTCTCTGTCTCTCCCCCCCTCTCCCTCTCTCTTTCTCTCTCTATGTCTCTCTCTCTCCCTTTCTCCCCCAGTGAGGACTGCCTCATGACCCGTGGACCTACCGTCATCGAGCCAGACCGTCTGAAGGACTTCGGCGAGGAGGAGTGCCAAACGGAGATGAGGGAGATCAAGGAGGATCTCCCCAACAGAGATGCAAAGGCCTGGGAGGAGACGAAGGAGGATCTCCCCAACGGAGAAGCAAAGGCCTGGGAGGAGACGAAGGAGGATCTCCCCAACGGAGATGCAAAGGCCTGGGAGGAGACGAAGGAGGATCTCCCCAACGGGGATGCGAAGGCCTGCGACGGCAAGGCGGTGGAGCCCCGGCCGCCCGAGACCAAGCCGACGGACGTCCCCGAGGCCCGCAGGAAGCGCGGCCGCCGCGTCAGCAAGGCCGCGGCCCCCAAGCCGCCGCCCCAGTACCTCCGCTTTGAGGACATCAGTGCTGCAGCCTTCAAAATACAGTCGGGGATACAGAAGACCCCCTGCACGGTACGCTAGCTCCCCGCCCTATAGAGAGATAAACTCCTTCACTGCAGTATTCCAGACCCTCTTTAATGCTATATTATATTTTCGGTTCCGGCGACATCAGGCATAGAAAGAGTATTGCATGTTTGTGTTCCCAGTACTCCAGACTGAGTATTGCGTGTTTGTGTTCCCAGTACTCCAGACTGAGTATTGCGTGTTTGTGTTCCCAGTACTCCAGACTGAGTATTGCATGTTTGTGTTCCCAGTACTCCAGACTGAGTATTGCGTGTTTGTGTTCCCAGTACTCCAGACTATCCAAACAGTACGGCATGGAGATCTACCTGAAGAAGGAGCACCTCCAATACACAGGCTCAGCCAAGGAGAGAGGGGTGCAGTACCTGCTCACCTCCCTCCCACTGGTAACGGCCATCTCTACATCCATGCATTACATCACTGTGTGTCAGCGTGCGTGTGTGTACTGTATGTGTCCACATATCGATGCATCCCTGTTTCCCTACATCCGTGTGCGGGTGTGTGTGTGTGTGTGTGTGCACTCAAGCACTTGTGTGACCGTCATACTTGCTGCCCCCCCCCCTCCCTCCCCAGGAGCAGCAGAAGAAGGGGGTGATCGTGGCCACAGACTGTAGCTTCTCCATGGCGGTGGCCCACCACGCCGTGGAGCTCAACATCCCCGTGTTGGTCATCATGCCGGCCAGCTGCTCGCCGCCACGCCTCAGGACCTACCGCGACTACGGCGCCATGGTCATCTCCTACGGCAGCACGGCCAGGGATTCGCTCAGGCACGCCCGCCACCTGGCCCAGGAAAACGGATACCTTTGTCTGGAAGAGTGAGTCAGTTCTGGGACTTTAATCGATCCTAACCCAACTAGGCGGAATGTCTTTTTCATTACAATGGGGAGGAAATAGAATGAGTATTTTTCAGTTCAATAGCAATGTACTGCCACATAAATGATGTTAAGAGCAGTCTCTCTGTCTCTCTGTCTCTCTCTCTCTCTCTCTCTCAGGCATGATAGCGCTATGTACCTGGCAGGCCTGGGCACAGTTGGCATAGAGATCCATGAGCAGGTGCCCAAACTAGATGCCATTGTCGTGCCCGCTGGTGGGCAGTGTGGCTTACTGGTGGGCACAGCGGCTGCCATCAAATACCTCAACTCACACATCACGGTCATAGTAAGTGAGCACAGGACTTCTAATGTCTCCAAAATACATAACTGGATTATACAACGATAAGTGAGTGAAGCAGCTGATTCCGAATGTCTCTTTGTCAGGGTGTCGAACCAGAAGGCTATCCTCTTCTACTGCAGTCCGTCAAAATAGACAGCCCAGTCAAAGACATGCACAGCACTCAAAACCAGAAGCTCTATGGAGGTAACGGGTTTTTGTGCACTTGGCTGCGCTAATACACATGCACGCATGCACACACACACACACACACACACTCTAACCATTATTTCCCCCCCCCAAAAAAAAACCCATCCGTGTGTCCCCACAAGTGAACATTGTTCTGGTTTACCTATTCTTGTCGGGATATTTGGTCCACAAAAGTATAGTTAAAAATGCCCTCCCCCCACACACACACTCTAGCGCGTTCATTGTTCCCTTGCTACGACTCTGATATGTAGCCCTCTCTCCCTCCCTCTCTCTCTCTCTCACAGACCTGGTGGAGCACACACTGAGCATCGAGACCTTCGAGCTCGCTAAGAGACTAGTGGATAAAGTCATCTCTGTCAGGTACTCCATCCGTTTGATACAAGAACTGCATCTACTAGGGGTGTAACGATACACTAATCTCACGATACGATACACGATATTGGGTTGACGATAACAATACGATATGATACACTAAGGGCAGGTGTGAAGCGTTGCAGTAGTGCTGCTGTTCACACCAATAGTGCATTTCTCCACATTTCTACTCCACTACACTTTTTTGAATTTAGAGCTTAACTGTTGTAATATCATGGAGGCCTAGAGACAAAAGATGTGTTTGTTACCACCGTTGCGTAGCCAGCGTTCACTGATATACAATAAACATATCACGATATTGTTTTCACCTTGACGATACGTATTGTGACGTTTCTCTATCGCGATATATTGTGGCACGATATATTGTTACACCCCTAGCATCTACTGTCATAAAGGATGCTCTTCACTAAAACAGACTCTGGAAGATGATCCCTATAACCTCTATCTCTCCACAGGGAGGAAGACTCTCTGGTGGCTATGTTACGGTTCCAGGAGTTTGAGCGTTCCACCGTGGACATAGAGGGAGCCATGGGACTGGCGGCCATCTTGTCTGGCCAACTACCTGAGCTGAAGGGCAAAAGGTGACAGCCAAACATAGGGATAAAACAATAATGTTTTTTAAACTGGCTAAAGTGTCTTGTAACGCACTGACCAGCTTCAATACAGTGTTTCGTCATTATATATTTTGCTGTTTGTATGTAACCATTGCTGTTTTTGTCTCTTTAGGGTTGCAGTGGTGGTGAGCAGCGCTAACATGGAGCTGGACCTGGTTAGACAGTGTGTGGACCGTGCGCTGGTCCTGGACAACCGGGTCAGCAGGTTTAAAGTGCAGCTGGGAGACGTCCCCGGAGACATGGCCAAACTTCTGGACACATTGGCCCGGGAGGGCGTCAGGTGAGGTGCATCCTGGGAGGACTGTAGAGAAATAGATGAGGTCATTATGAACACAAAACCACACATACATAGAAATACACACACGGAAACACACAGAAACACACTGAGCCTCCAAGGGTGAGTTGGCAGGCTGAGGTTGCAACATAACCCAGTACTGCCAGAGCGTATTAATGGCCTGTCTTGATAAGTGCACTTGATGTGGCTGGAGAGACGAGTGTGTGTAGTTAGGACACTCGCAGTGCCTCGGTGACGGAAACACCGCCGTTCCGAATCTGCTCGGCTGACCCCGATCTCGCCAGCGCAGCAGGACGAGCCGTCGGAGGCTCTAGCATGACAGCTCTCCGCGCGCGTGGAGGAGAGGACGCCAAATTAGAGTTCTCCTGTCGCCCCTGTCGTTCCTCTTCCCCATCACTTTCTCCGTCTTCCGCTGTGCCTATGTTTTTCTCCCCCGCGTCGCCTCGCTGTTATACTGTCAGCCTGTGTTCTCTTTCTCACTCTTCGTCTCTGTCTCCCTCTGTTTCTGACTCTCTCTCAGGCTGTTGGACGTGTGCCAGCGGAGACACTGTGGCAGAGCAGATCTCTTCAAGGCTCAGGTACGCCCCGCCCCCCTCCCCACCCTTCCCAATCCACTCAGATGCTCCTCCATGCACCGGCATCACCATGGAAACCTTGGCGCAGGCACCACTGGGGTTGGCAGGGCAGGGTAGTGTGAGGATGAGTGGTGCATTCTGGATCCTGCTTAATCAACTGTATAGACGTCTCAGGGCCCCTTCTCCAAGACCTGACATGACCCAGGTTGCCTGGGTTTTAGCTTTGCCTGATCTATTTGCATTGTAAACTGAACTGTTTGCATTGTGTATGTACACTATGGGAGGCAGAGGGGATGTGGCGGCAGCTACGGTGAATGAAGTGCTGTGGTAACAGTTGTTACACTGTAGGCTATATCCAGTAACTGCACTCTAGTGAGGGTCAGTCTTCATGTACAGTATAATGAGCTTAGTCCGGTGAGTGAGTGCAGTACATGTGAGTGATGATGTCATGGCTGTTGGGGGTTAACCATGTGTCGTGGGCCGTGGGTTGGCAGGTGGAGTGTGTGGTGGAGACCAGGGATAAGACACAGAGCTCTCAGCTCCGTAGGACACTGTTGGAGCATTACCCCACACTGCGCTGGCTGGACCGATGATCTGGAGGACACACACTCTCTCTGCTGCTCTACAAACCTTTAACACACACACACACAGCATGTACACACACACGTACGCACTCACGCACGCATGCACGCGCACACACACACAGACACAAATACCATACACATAAAAAACGTATACACCACATGTGTACTGTATTACAAAAAGCATATACCACTCAGAAAAAACACACACACACATATATTACAAACGCACTGTCAATTTTGGACAGACACATTTACATGATGATCGATTGTACATTACTGCAACAATATGTGAAGGCAAACAATAGCTGCTGCTGTTCCAGCATTATCAGTGAGTACAGAAAAGCATTTCAGTTGAGGACACAGAGTCAGATAGACTTCAATAAATGGGAACAGTACTGAGGGAAAAAACTCATTTCACCCAACAGTTCTTCAGTTATGGAGCTGAAGGCTTACCCTACTGTGACATTTTGACTTTGATAACAACGCTTAAGTCTCACATTTCTGCTACTCCTCATATTGTGGTTAGCCCATAGAAACTAGTACAATATGTTGTAATGGTTCCTTTGCAAACATCTAGCCACTATAATGTTCCACCAAGGAGAAAAACTATTTTTCAATGCATATTGATGGGTTGTGTGTGTATATATATATATATATATATATATTGTATTTATAATGAATAATATCTGAGCTGGTAGACTAAAGAAAATATCCTGTGAAATAAAAAATTGTGTGCATTACACAGTTTGTCAGCATATCTTTGAATAGTTTAGAGACTGAATCGTGAGTGTAATCTTTGAAACACTCCTCACTCAAGCTAGGATCAAGTGAGGTGAGGTTGTGAAAATGGGCAATGAGACACCTGGGTTAGAAAGTGTCTTTCACAGCTAGCAAAATACTGGACTGGCCAGAGCTGGCTGGTGCATTCACTTGTCCACTTAAACAAAGGAAATGGGCCAAACGTTCCTTTTTTATATAACTAGTCTTCCTTCCAGAGAGACAGAGATGGCTGCAAAAATTGTTACTCATCGCTCAGCAGATGACGTCTCCTTGATTAACGACGAGAGACAGTACCAGAGGAGAGAGAAGATTAGGAATGTCTAATTCTCTAAGTTCGTTAGCAGAGGACATTCTGACCGCGGTGTGCTACCTTTGGGCTCTGTCCATAGTAGTAGATGGCCTCCTGTAACACACTGCGATGCACAGAGACATTGAGGCACATTGGCCTTCCCTACGTTATCACAACTCATCCACTATGACAGAGGCATTGCCTACTGGACTCTAAATGAACCCAACTCTAACTTAGAGTAAAGCACAGCAGAGCATAACCTATTGAGGTAACACTTTACAATAAGGGTACATTAATTCCCATGGAAAGTTTCCAACTTTGAATATTCCCAGAATTTTGCAACCCTATTCAGTTTGGCCGGACAGCCAGCTCTAGGAAGTCCTGGTAGTTCCAAACTTCTTCCATTTATGAATGATGAAGACCACTGTGCTCTTTGTGAACTTCAATGCTGCAGAATTTGTTTTGTGCCCTTCCCCAGATCTGTGCTTCAATACAATCCTGTCTCAGAGGTCTACAGACAATTCCTTTGACATCATGGCTTGGTTTCTGCTCTGACATACACTGTTAACTATAAGACCTTATATAGACAGGTATGTGCCTTTCCAAATAATGTCCAATAGATTGGATTTACCACAGGTGGACTCCAATCAAGTTGTAGAAACTTCACAAAGGTTATGTTTGTTTTATACATTTTCAGAAATGTCTAAAAAGAACTTTGTCATTATGGTGTATTGTGTGTACATTTTAGGGAAAAATTAATAAATTTAATTTATTAATTAATTAATCAATTTTAATAACATAAAAGCTGTAACATAAAAAGTTAAGGGGTATGAGTACTTTCTGGATGCACTCTGGATGTCTCTTCATGTAGGCAATGCTGCATACGTCCACCTATCACTTCTGGAGTCTGTGAGAAAGAGAGCTAATGTTCATAACTACAGTATATACTGTAGTATTTTTGCAGCGGCATCTGAAGATGACATCTTGCTTCACAACAAACAAAGAAAAGAAAATAACGAACCAATACAAATGGGGGGGGGGGGGGGTGTATCTAAAACACGTTCGAATGATAAACTATATTGGGCCGGGGACTGATACTGAAATTATTCTACTAATCTTATCTAATTTATTCTGTGCTAATTTAATGTCTCTAATCCTGCCAAATTATACTAATGGCTGAGCCTTCATAACAAATCCAATGTCCAAAAGGCTGCAGTGTTTCTTTGGAGTTGGGGTGAGAATACTTGCAAACTGGAGGCTCTGGACATATGATTTAGTGTTTTGTTTTTTTCCCCCTCCAGATTGGTAAATGTGTCTAGTGTCTAGTCTGAGCCATGAGCCAGCGGACAGGTTGTGTTTTAAACCTATTTTGAACCTTATAGGTACCCTATTATGCTCCTTTTCAACAAGTTAATATAGGTCTCTGGGGTCTGGACATATCTGAATATTTTTGCTGAAAATATCACTCAGATTATCAGGAAATAATTTAACAATACAAAGTTTTGTTTATTAAGCACTCTTATTTCTCACAAATCAAAAGCACTAATATATTTTTGTTAACTGTTTGTCAAGATAAAATTAGTACAAAGAATTTCCAGAAAATCCTTATTACAACAGTAGTCAAGGTAATCACATTATATTAATTACATTAAGAAATCAATAATTTTTAATGCCTCCTCTGTAAACATATTGCCAATCCTCAAAAATAATTTTATATGCACTGAAATTGCAGCAGCAGAAATATAATGAAAAGAGAATATAAAACTGAAATAAATGCTGATTCCTTCATTGTAAAACCCGACAATGTCTTGTCATTTTTCACGATTTCTCTGATGAAGGTGGTTCATAAGACCAATTCCAAATATCCACTCTGAATCAAAGCAGGAATGTAAGGGCTATACTCAGCTCAGAAAGCTGTTACAATATTGCTACTCAATGTTGATCAGAAGGCCTCTCAATGTAGTGTTGAAACACTAATCATAAGTTACTATTAATATTAGCTCATGGTGCTAGAATTAACAATAAACGTTTAAAAAACTACTGCCAAGTATCTAGACCTCTGAACTCAAGAAATTATAGTTATCATTTATCAATCTTACCCTATCCCTCACCCATAAAAGATGAAAGGTCACAACACACAGAACATCACTCAGTATTGGCTCAGTGGATGAGTTGAAGGGTGTTGTCTCTATATCCATCTGCGCTCATACTACTAGTGTTGCATTATGGGACCTGTCCAACGGGGTGGTATTGTGGGAGTCACTGTTGTTTGGGTCGGTCAGGTTCGTACTTGATGAGCAGGCCCAGGGAGGCGAAGCCAAAAAGCACCGTCTGAACAAACCAGAGGCAGCGAGTCAGTGTATCATCCACCCCTTTCTCTCTGCAAAGACACAGAAAATTTAGTTTAGTTGCAAAAATGCAGCAATCCAAAACACGATCGTAGCCTGTAATTTAGGTTTCCTGTCCCACTCCCCCTAAAGAGATGGCGCTACAATAGAGCTAGTCCGTGGTTTCAAAACATCTCCAGCACTCTGACTCCACAGTAAGTCTGCTTGAACAGCATGTGTACATGATTGCAGTGGGTGTGCACAGGAATAAAAGACTTACAGAGCCCCCTAGTGGAAACATTAGGGAATTGAGCTCACCTACAGACCCGCATGGCAATCAGGGCTTCAATCACATGGATGGCCCAGGCTGCCCAGTAGCTGAAACAGAGCAGAGGGATATGAATGTTATACTTCTCTCCATGCGTTTCCATTTTCCAAATGGGTCATGTGATTGATTGATTAAGAGTACTAGTTACAAGCTCTTTTGACAAACAGTGTTAAGAGGGTGAAAATGGTGCCCATCCCAGGGATGGAGTTGATTAAGCAGACTAATTCTCTGCATTCTGTGGGTACTTCGCACCTCAAGGGGGAATCTATCCAGCATTATTTTAGTTGTATCGATCATCCTGATGCATTTCTTTGGTCTTCTGCTTACTCAAGTCTGAAGTTTCTGGCCCATGTCAGTAAGTGGACACTGTCTCGTAGGTACAGCATTACTTACCCTTTCACCATGAGGCCAGGGTGGCTGTCTACCATGTATTTGGAAAAGGTACCAAGTGGGCCCAGGTTGTCATAAGGAACCTGTTCTGGCAGGAACACTGTGCACTGAAAGACAGAGACATGGAGACAGCTCATAAAAAAACAGATCAAGAACATTTTAAGTACAGGTATTCTATAGAGGATTTTCCACTTGGCCAGGAGACCATATTGTTTGCAGAATCAGATCAATCCAATTCTTTCAGAATGTCTGTAGTTATACCTCGGCATGCAAGTCAACAGTAATAAGTATAAACATTGAGCTTTTCATCACATGGGCACCTCTGGTATGCATGACAAATGACTATGACAAAAAAGTGTATTATTTTAACTCTACTGGGGCCCCAGCCTGCAGGCCCTCGGCATGTGAACTGGGGCTATTGTACACTAATCCTACCCCTTGACCCCTTATGTTAGTAACCAAAAACATTTGTGTCTTTGTTTGGAGGTGACAGTGCTACTGAGCAGACAGCATGAGATCGCTAACACCTCGCTCGGACATAGATTTCTGAGTGGGAGCAGCCTGTTTGAGCAAGATATGGGGAAATCAAAATGTCAATGAGAACCTACGTCTATGCGCTAGTTACAAGAAAGTCATGGAGTTTACTTTTTCCCCAGATAGGTTGCTTAGTTGTGCCCCACTCGATGAAACCACACGGACAAAGTCCAGCTCTTAGCTTCGCCTGTAGTGAAGACCTAACGTTACTTCTGAATTACGAATCACACTGAATCCCGAGTCATTTGCGTTGTTGTACATGCATGCACATAGAACGAAGGAAAAACACTTAAAACATTTCATATATTCATGAAGAAAATATCATGTTTCCACTCCTTCATTGCCACAAAGACACACGCATCACTGGCGGGGGACATGTTTACTGAGTATGCACTGTCTTGTTAATATTTAAACCAAGATCATCATGATAACCAACCTGGATGAACTGAATGGAACTAAGTTGTACGTAACTGTTATCTAGCACTACTAACTTTAAAACGAACTATATATGCAATGATTTGTATAATACTCAACGATATTGTGTTATGCGTTCTACACAAAACATAATCAGCTAATACAAATATATATATATGGAATAATATTGTCTGTGTAGAGGATTCATCCCGGTCACGGCCTTGAATTTTGGACTAACATTAGGCTAGCTACCCGGAATCTATTGGAGGTGACACGCTAAACATGTTTTCGTGACACTGTGGCACAAAATCAAACATAGTTCGCCGTACAACGATACCTTTTTCACGCAAGCATTTTACACAAGTTAAATGTTAACCTACTGTGAAGTATCCCATTGAAAGTGTCACTGCGGTGATCCAAAACAGGCTGGTTCTCTTAAAATAATCACACCCATCACTTTTTGCCATGGTTACGTCGCTGGTCCCCCTTTTAAATCCGTACGTGCAATAACAAGACGAATGGAACTACAGTAGGTTCTGTAGGTCCACTGCTGACAGAATGAAACTTACTGAGACTGTGTTGTTGAATAATCTTACTACAGTACTAGTTATTTCCCATAGTAATAAGGGGACGTATATCCTAAAGTAACACAACTGTCAGTATGAACGTTTGGTCCTTTTAGTTTGAAGTTGGCTACTATCAAATGTTGATATCGAACGTTAATACTAGTTAATCGAACGTTAATACTATTATACTAAGAAAGTAACACAATCATTTTACTATTATTATTATTAGTCTTACTACTATTATTATTAGTAATATTATTTAGATGAATATTCTAAATTGCCTTCTTTTTTTTTTTTTTTATCTAGCTAGATGCACTAAAACAAAGTTGTTGATTGATATGGAGTAGGCCTGTTCTGAACGGTCCTGTAAAGTGGTCAGAGGCCAGGATATCCATCTGAATGAGGATTATCAGGGACCACTTTTATTGTGATCCATTAGCTGAATGGCCCCACTTGCTCAAACTAGCCATTAAGTATCTTTAATCACACTTACTGATCATGAATGTATGTAAAAAATAAATAAATAAATAAATAAATAGATAAATAAAACATTTATGAACTGTCATATGCTTCATGATCAAGCATTTAATATTGTGTCCTCAAATATGATCATCATGAGTTTGACAGAATGAATGAAGGAATGAAGGAATGGATGAATGAATGATTTTTTTTTTGCAGATGTTAAAATACACAGGTTTAAAAGCCCATTTGACTAAAACTATCGCATGTATAACGTTGTTGAGGAATTCACTTTGTCATCATGCACAAAATGTAAATGTTAAATGTAAACAGGTGTCTTCAGCTATCTCTGTGTGTGAGGTGCGAGGTGCTATCCATAAAGTGTGATAGGATTTGGATAAGCAAAATTGCTCTTCGCTCGGGGCC
Source organism: Borostomias antarcticus (assembly GCF_949987555.1). Taxonomy (NCBI): domain Eukaryota; kingdom Metazoa; phylum Chordata; class Actinopteri; order Stomiiformes; family Stomiidae; genus Borostomias; species Borostomias antarcticus. The sequence goes on from NC_140258.1 coordinate 8,474,593, forward strand.
CCTGAATGTGTGGGACTCTTGGGAGCCGATAGGCACGGAGACCCAGCCAGATAAGAGGTGAAAAGACAAGGAATGGTGCTCCCAAGAGCACATGCTGATATTGAAAGTCATTTTATTTTGAGATAACATTGTTGAGGCTGCATGGGTTTCCACTTTCCCCAAAACATATGTGTGGGCTAGAGGGGCTAGCTAGGTCCATACAGCATAATATGGGTCTGTTTGCCCTTCCTTTGCTTTCATTTAAAAATGTAAAATGTAAAAGTCACCCTGTCACTAGCTAGGTCAAGGCCTGGACATGTCAGTTGCCTGATGAGCTTGGTAGTGGCCACAGCCCTGACCATTCACGTAATGGCTCTACTGTAACTAAATGGGGTATGAGGCAGCAGTTGATAACAGTGCAATTAATCACTAAACAATTAGCCATCCGTGTTTTTACTAAGTACCGTATTAGACGGCAGCTGTTTTGCATTATCTGAAAAGAAGAAACAAATCAATGGAAATTTGCATACGACTTGAGTCATGTGAGTTAATATGTCTTCAGGTGTATTGTTTAGTTGATTAATGCCCAACTCTGCTCTTTTAAAAAGCTTTTATCATAGGACATTCAGAGGAACCCACCTCTAAGTAAGTTTACATTGTGGCCATTCAAATAAACCAAGCATCTCTTGTAGAAATACTGTATGAGTCATATACTGTAGATATTATGTTTTAACATTTTGTTTTACACAAAAGCAAGACTGGTACCAAAATCCAAAGAATACATTTACTGAAACAATCAAATGAATGTGTGTAAAATAAACAAACTGCATATTTGGGAATAAAATCTTCTGAGCAAGTTTTGCAAGTGATGCATCATTATGTGCCAATGTTGAGTGCATGCACTTTGATAGGGAATGTGGTGTGTGTGTGTGTGTGTGTGGCGGGGGGGGGGCTGAGGATTTTAAACTCAGGACACACGCCCACACTTCCTCCTTCAAGTCAAATAAGATGACACAGCACACTCAGCACTTCTAAGAGGAGGGGTCAAAGGAGAATAAATAAGGCCCCCCATACCTTCAGGAAACAGTTCTAGAGAGTCCTAGTGAAGGAGCATCTACACCCACCTGCATTCAGAATACCCACAGCTACTGAGACCAACTGCCAAGAAGCATCATGTGGAAGGACACGAGCATCGGTAAGATGTTGCTGCTGGCTGACATGCCATGAATGCCATGTCAAGCTTTGTGGCTCAATGTCAGATGTGGAATGTTTCTTCCTATAGATGCCCTGATGCTCAAGCTCCTTGCTTTCTCAATTTATGTGATTTTACCGCTCATTTTACTGTAACGCTGCATCAGTGTTGTGTTGGTTTCGGTATAAATCCGTACTTGTGTGTGTTTCTCACACGGGTTTGTATTGTAACCAATTCCACCAAACCCAAGCGCCTTGAGACATGGCCCTATGAGTGAGCAAACTGTCAGTGATCGACATGCAGGACAGGGAACTCCTCCTCAGCCTCTATCCTGCCTCGGGCTGCTGGTCTGACCCATGCCCCTGTGTTCTCTCCTCAGAGGGGCCCAGACAGGTGGCCCCCGCTGCCGTGGCCCGCAGCACCAGCCGCAGGAAGAGGACCAGCTTCTCCAAGGAGCACGTGGAGCTCCTGCGCACCACCTTTGAGACGGACCGCTACCCAGGAATCAGCCTGAGGGAGAGCCTGTCCCAGACCACCGGCCTGCCCGAATCTCGCATACAGGTATGTGAGGCCTGGAGATAACAGAGGGTCACATCAACGTTGTTTACGTCAGCTTGCCAGGCTATTAATACTCACGGAAAAGCAGATAAAAAGACACAAACACAGACCTGCACATGCATAACAAGTACAACATAACACACAAAATGACATACACATCTTCAGAATCAGAATCAGTTTAATTGCCATGGTAGTTCACACATACTAGGAATTTGTTTTGGTTGATGGTGCACAACACAGATGGAGACAACATTAGACAAGGTGCAAGGACAAGATGGGACTTTTACTCACACCCAGGCCGTATTGTGTTGGCTGTGATAAAAAAGGGCTCTGTGTTCAAATCCTGCCTCTAAGTCAGGACTGTTGATACTGCTGTCAGGGGTTTCTGTGTATTTGTTTTATCAGTAAGACGATGTAAGACGTTTTTTATCTGCTGGTTTTATTTGTATTGACTGGGAGACTGTCAAACCCTTACCGTAAACAGAGCTGACATCAACATGATAAGACCCAGTGCTCTCACTATATTCTACAGGTGTTGGCAGACTTGGCAAATGATTAACAAAACACAAAGCAGATTATCTTAGTTAACTGCAACACTGTGGGCTTGCAAATGTGTAATACAGAATTCCTCTTTCTCTCCGGCTCAGGTGTGGTTCCAGAACAGGCGAGCTCGGACTCTGAAGTGTAAGGGTGCCAAGTCAGATTCCCCTACCCAGGAGGACTCACTCCCCATGGACACAGAAGGTGGCCCCCAGCCTGGCATGGCCCCTTTGTCTGCTCAGTGCCCACCACCCCCCTACCCAGCCCAGGTGAAGGAGGAGCTGGAGGAGGACCGCTTCTATGGCAGCTGCCCTCCAGCCTACTCCACACTGGAGGAGACCGGCCGCCACAGCTCCATGTTCGGCCTTCACCAGGGCAGGTTTCTGGGCACCACCTCCAGCCCGACCGTTAGGAGCCCTGGCCACCAGATGGTCCCGGGCAGATGGCCCCAGACTGGGGACCTGCCACCCCCATCAGTGCAGTCCCTGTGGAGCCCCTCTCCCCTGGAGGTGAGGAACTACAGCTCAGGCTCCAGCCAGGGCTTTCTCTACCCAGAGCAACAGCAGCCCTTCTTCATGTCCCAGACCCAGGCCCCGGCCACCCCTGACTTTGGGTGCTGGGAGGTAGGCAAGGAGAACACCCCCCCCATGGAGGCCTCCAACTGCCAGCTGGAGGGCTCCTGGAGTGGGGCTGTTCCAGAGTCCTACTGGCCGCCCCAGCACCAGCATGCCCCCCTCCCTGAGCTCCCTGCCCAGTCCCTGCAGGAGATCCTGGGGGACCTGGAGGGAGAGTTGGGGTGGGGAGATGGGCTGGACAGCCATATTACCTGTGACAACAACCTGGTTTACTAAGGATGTCACTGACAATGGACTATTTTGGTAATCTCAGCATTGCCTTGTATGTATACTTTTAGATTAATTTGTAGGAGGAACATACAGAATAGGAGTTATGTGTAGAATGTTGTGACCCCTTAGTATTGTACCCCTGTTGACCCCTTAATATTGAAATACTGCTCTGGTAATTTAAATCCACTCTAATTCATCAGCAGTGATCTAATTTATCTATTTATTATTTTTTGCACTTGTATTCTAATAAATTAATTGTATACACCAAGTGTCATAATTTCTCTAAAATAGATATCAGCAGTGCTGTTCTCAATAGATCAGCAGTGCTGTTCTCAATCTTCATTCATATACTATTTAGGAATTAAGCACCCGGGGGGGGGGGGGGGGGGGGGGGTTCGTCCACAGATCTCAGGATGGACCGACCCACTGTTTGTGTTGTAGGCCTAGGCCTATTGGTTTCCAGCCAATATCCTTTGGTCTTGTCAAGCCAGGATGTAAATTACCTTTGTTTACTAGGTTCCTCTCCAATGCAAACAGGTAATAAGGCAAAGAACGTGCTTTCTTGTTTTGTGCTCTCTCTAAAGATAGCGTAGGTTAGCTCCGGATGTGACTGTTGACTGCAGTTGACAAGTTGGTCACACAGGGAGGACAAACCCTTCACGAACAGAAGTTAAGAAATAGTTATGTTAAGAGAATATTTATTTTCATATTTCAATATACTTTGAATATTTTATCATATATAAGACACATGGGGCTAGAAGGGCTGAGTGTAGGCTACTGTAACGTAAAGCTGCAGTTACCCTACCTTATCACTAGATGTCACCATTCAACCATTTAGGTATCGTTTTGGTTGTACTCTCTGAAGGGGATATGTAGGCTATTATGTAGGCCTTTCTCCATAGTATTAATACATAAACTATGAATGTTTCAACAACTGCCGCTAAGTTGCTATTTATGCTTCATGTATAATGTCATGAATACAGATAGCCATGCCCCTTCAATTAATCATTCGCAGCCTTTCAAAATAGCTTGGTTTACATTGAGAATTCCTGACGAAACAAAGGTTCAATTTATTTTCAGTGTACGAATCCAGACCTTTCCAAATTGAAAATGAGTTACAGTCGCTAGTTTTTACAAGCTGTTTAGTAGCCTGTGTCCCCATGGCTTATGACCGTAGCAGATCACTCCTTTCTACACATGACCTCGCTGCATGTCTGCTCTCTTCCTCCAGTTCATCAGCTGAGGGGCCACGAGTATCAACATGACCAACGGTTTCCTGCGGCTGCCTGAGCACACATGCCGCCGCTAGGTCATAACGTCACGTGTCCCGCCAGTTCCCTATCAAATAAAATGGGAATCGAATGTGTTTTGCTCACGTAGCCTACGTGGCGTACGTTAGTCAGCTCAGTTAGCAGCTCAGTTCACTCCGTGAGGTAGACATGGCATAAATCACCCCCCATACACTTGCTCCATCAGAGGTCCTCACCTGTAGTGATGTTCTGGCACAACGAAGATAAAGACAGACATGGGTGTTCTTTTCATGCAGGAGCATCATTCATTTACATGACACCGGCCAACACCCGCAGATGAAAACGTGTGCATGCAAAGGTTAATTACACGTAGGCTACAGAGTCAATATCTTTCTGCCTGTAAGCTAATAATGGCATCTTCCATGTAGACCTAGAGAGAGATAGCGCACGCACGCACACACACACACGCACACACACACACACACACACACACACACACACAATGTTAAATTATCCAGTGTTTAACATGCATATGACAGGCATATGAGTGATAGTCCTCATCTGCTGTGGGCCAGGGGAAGAGCCCCTTCATTGCAGATATGGTCTGTAATTCAACCAAAGCCAAAGCGCACTCTAATTTACGAGCTCATCTCAGAGCTGGGTGATTGTCTGCTCTGCTCCGCTCCCTCCTGTCTGATTGCTGCACATCTTCACTTTGGGTGTCCAACTGATGAGCAATGTTGTTAAGGAAAGATGGAATGTGTGTGTGTGTGTGTGTGTGTGTGTGTGTGTGTGTGTGTGTGTCATTTTGTTACCACACACATGTATTGTAGAATTCATAACCCGGTATCTTTTTTGTGAAATAGCCTAGACCTATAGTCACTGAGAAAAAGTTGTGCCACTGCTATCACAAATTGGATATAGGGTTACAAATTCACTGTATGCATTCATTTTATTACATGGGGGAGATGTGTTTGCTCCCCAAAAATAAGACAAGATAGGTGCATATCAAACTAAATAACCTAAACAACAAAAACATGTCCCTCACGAAAACAGAAACCATTATTAACTGATAACTAAACTATGGCTGGACGGCAGGGGAGATAATAAACATAATAAAAAAAACCTGAGGAATAAATGCTAACGGGAAAATAATATGTAAACTAAACAGAAAATGCTGTTTGCTAGGGGATAGGGAGGCAAAGAGAGACCAGAAACTACATGTGTGGAGGCAGTGTTGAAGGGGCATCTCCCCTCTCCAGAGTCTGAAGCCTCTTTGTAGGTTTGGGAGAGCAGGACAGGATCACCATTGCACCAATTAGTCCAGCCCCAGGTGTGGTGCATCCAGTAATCACTTCCTCGCAGAACCTAAATGGAGAAAAGGGCGGAAGCATAACTATATATATATATATATATGTAGCGGACAGGCCTTGCCCGCGTAGTGGGGTGTGACTGCAGGACTCACCGGGTGACTGCAGAATCCAGCTCTCTGTGTCCTCAGCCTTTAATATCTCTTCACTATTGCACTTTGGGTGGGGATGATTTATGAGGAGCCCTAGGATTTTCTGCTAAACTCAGTCTAACCTGAGGTGTGTGAGCAGCATAAGCTGACCCAACTGTTCCTTTCCACACTGAACCACCAGGCTATAATAAGAATACACCCCCACACCCAGTGAGCCTTATAGACCAATTACTTAGTGACCCAGGCCTCTAATGCCCACCCTCATATAAAAAAAAGAAAGAATTCCCCCGCTGCTAGCTATTTATTACAATTAATACTATTTATTAGAACAAAATTAAATTGGTTTACAAATGAATACCATTGAAGGAACAGAAAAAAATACTAATGTTAGAGTTTGATGATAATGATCCTCTTAACCCTATCAGGACTGGTCCAGCCAAAAGAACTACTGTGACATGCCACACTAAATCAACCTCAGTAGTAAAACAGTGAATGAATTCAAAGAACCTTGGAGCACGTTACACACTTGATCCTAAAATGTTATAACCACAAGGTGGGACCAGCACTTAGTTTACAAGAAAACCATTTGCAGCATACAAAAGACATCAACAGTCAATGAGAGATATACCCATACACACAGCACTTCAGTGAAATTCAGTAATAATAACCCACACTTTCCATACGAACACGACTCAATAGTCCCGCGATGCACACACGTACAGAAAAAGTCACTGGAATTCTAAACGATCCAAACAGTTCAGTTCCAATAGGGAGGGAAAGTAATCTCATCGCCCCCTAGTGGTAGCGTTCCTAATGGGATTTCTCATAGACACGTCTTTTGAAAAATTATATCTTGGTCGACACCAAAAAGTTAGTAGAATGCCTTAAACGGCAAATACTTGGAGGCAAACTTTATTGATTCTGGTGATCATAGTTGATTATCAATCACAATCCGAATTATGAAAATATTTTTCTTAAATTCCATTGACTTTGACTGGAGGAATGGAGCAATTTCAAAATTTTTAAAGAAGGCGAAATACTGTTTGAAATTCTCACAGTTGGTAGATTATTCATGTAAAAACACTCACAAGTTTTTGTTTTGATAACTTCGCCGAAATGGTTTCGTAGTAAATATTATAAATCCGGTCTATGGGAGTTTACATTGAAACTCCTCTCCGATAGGAATCCACTAGGGGCGCATGTATTCACTTTCCCTCCCTATGAGAGCGTTGCTGTATGGTCCCGCGATGCACACGCATACAGAAAAAGTCACTGGAATTCTAAACTATCCAAACAGTTCAGTTCCATTCAGCAATGCGAACGTTGCTGAATGGTCCCGCGACAACTCAACAGGAATTTTCTGGAAAGTTCACTGGAAAGTTCACTGGAAAGTTCACAAGAACGGTTTCCGTCTAGAATGTGCACTGCCTGGCTAGTGAGAGGAGAAGTGCCCACTAGTGGGCTAAAGGACAGAATTCACCTGCGTCCCAGAAGACAGGTTGTGATGTTGATCAGGGGGTTGACCAGCAGGAGCCAAGCCGTAGTGGGGGATGCAGAGTGCAGGAGTCTTGTGTGTCCCTCTCCAGAAAGTGTGCCGACAAAACGCAAACTAGTCACATTAAAAAGCTAGAGCTCACATCACTGCAACTAGCTAACCTAGCTAACCTAACGCTAGCTAATTCACTTCTACACATCGAAGGTCTTGATCTTAAACGTCCTCTTCTTGAACGCCACTGGAGCCTAACTTAGCACTTAATTAATTTACAGTTCACTAGCCTACTCGCAGATCTTTTTGAGGTTCAGAGGACTCTCTCCAATACAGGCCGTGTCAAGCTCCACAGAAACGTCAGCCACAGTCTGTCCTGAACGATCACCATCATCCTCTCTCTTCCCGCCGGCCGCCTGCGTCAACCTTTTTTTTTTTTTTTCTCTGCTGCACTTACACAGGCGTTTCTTTGGCAGACTGGTTGGCTGACTGTCACCAACCAGTGACAGTCAGCAAATATTAACGTGGGTGGAGCACACAAAAACACATGTCCAATCAAACAACTGGAAAAACACAGAGAAAAGTATATTTATACAAACCACATGTCTACATATATATATATATATATATATATATATATTCAGATTCAATTTCTCCTTTAAAAACAATTGTGATTTACTGCACGGCGTCACCTTTAAACTAGTCTGGTTACAGAAATAGACAGCTGATATTAAATGTCCTCCACTGGGAAATAAGGCTCAGTAGGCTAGCTCACTAATGAACTCATGCAGCTGACAGTACCTAACTGGCAATAGTGATACACGGATACACACTCTGAGAAGAGAAGAGGCGTAGGCTACAGTGAATATCAACAGTTCATTGGCGATCACACAAACAAAAGCCAAACTGTCTACGTCTAGGATATCCCAAATGTGTCTTGTAAAACTGCTTGTTGCTGTTACCGCATAGCTCCTCTGTAATAGGTAACACCTAGTAGCCTATGATTTTGACAGTATAAGTATGAGGTAATTGTTTGGTCACGTGACAGCTGCAGCAACTGTCAGTGTGGTGATAGCGCTGCACGAGGCGCATCTTCCAGCAGGTCCCCACCCCTTTGAGCTGATTGGACCACCAACATCTGGCTAGGGACCATCAACAAAGTGGGTCTAACAGCTCAATGTACAGATTCAGATTTTTATCCCGCCAAGTTGGCTTGCACCTACGAGGAATGTGACTTGGTCTGTTGGTGCATGACAATAAATAAGACAGGACAGTGCAAACTACAATAGTGAAGAGATACAATACAATCTACAAAAATGTACAGAATAGGCAATAGGCAGCAGTAATAAGTAAGTTAATCTTGCTTAATTCCCATTGGCTTGGAGTATTGCATCAAAGGCAGATATGAGATGATGGGAGTGACTTTGGGGGTGATAGACATGGGTGACTGGCACCGGAATTGAACCCTGGTCTCCAATTAGACCCAGAGGCCATCCTTGTGGTCTGAAGGTGAAATTGGGGTTTAAAAGTCTTAAGTACCTCATCACAACCGGGCTCCAACCACCTCTACCTCAGCTAGAAATGTCAACGAAAACTCTGAGACAATCCTGGTATTCTCCCTCTCTCTCGTTCTCTTGCTCTCTGTGTGTTTGCCTGGTTCCTCTTAAGAGAACAGCTAATTCGAGGAGACAGCTCACACCTGCTCAAGTGCAATCCAGAGGTCAGATTCAGTCGTAGGCTACTCGTCTCAGCATCTATCCTCTCCTGTGGTGCTTCCATCTGCAGGTCTTCACACTGCTCTCCACTCAGCCCTCATCCATCTGCTGGCATAACGACCACCAACGGAGTGGTAAACAACTGCCCTTATGCATTTGAAACTTAAAGTTCACATTATTATCCTTGTAAAATTAACTGCAGATCTACACTGTAAAGAATGTTTTTTTGTTTGTTTGTTTTTTTAAGTAATGCTGCCTGCAACTCCTAAGCAAGTAGGCCCAGTGTAGATTATGAGATTAGTGAAAATGTGATCAAGAGTGAATGGAAACATTTTACATAACCCGTCCACACATATGGAAATGTACTCAATATAGCAACAATGACACTACTTGTGGAGTTTAACCAAAGCCCCTTGGTCTCAAATCCTATAGCCCCGCCTCTCCAGCAAGCGAACCCGCCTTGTCCGTACAGCCTAGTAAATCAGCGAGGTAGGGAGTGGGACCGAGAGCCAAGGGTCGAGCTGGGGAACAGGCTTCCTCCACACGCGTCTACCCGAGACTGTAGGCTTCATACAGTACAGATCTGGGCGGGGGATTTTGGAGGAAAGCTCGCCTCATCGCCGAGAGAGTTGATCGACTTGCTGAGTCACAGGTAGCGAAACCTGCACTGTGTGTGCGGGGCGAGAGGAAACCCCTTCCCGGCCAAATTTGGAAACCGTGGACTGTGTGTGTGTGTGTGTGTGTGTGTGTGTGTGTTGTGTGGAGGAGAGAGAGAGATATGCAATTCCAGTTGGTCTCGGTGCGTCGCGCAGTCGGACTCGGACTCTGGTGATGCCTGTCGTTTGGGGATCACCGTGCAGCTCAGGAAAACAGGGCGTCGGAGGATGATGGTTGTGCCGGGATCATGGCAAACGGAACCGGTACTATTATGTTGAAATGCGTTGTGGTTGGAGACGGCGCTGTGGGCAAAACGTGTCTGTTGATGAGCTATGCCAATGACGCCTTTCCCGAGGAGTATGTCCCCACTGTGTTTGACCATTATGCAGGTATGAGTCGTTTTTACTTTTAATCGACATGTTCATCTATTTTTTCATGTATGACCATCACCATTCACATGCCTCCAATATTAGTATTCAGATTGCGTGATGATAAATTGTCAAAAAAAAGTTGTTAAAATGCTTTAGCAGTACTAGAACCATGTCTGATGTATAGTCTAATAGTTTGACTTGAATAGAGGGCTAGTTCCTTTCTCTTTCATAAATTGCAGTGGCTTGCTTTTTATCAAAACCACTTGTTAGTCTTCCTCTTATTAGGGGAGGACAGGATTACACAACCCCCTCCCTCCCAACATCTCTCTCTCTTTCTCTTTCTCTCTCTCTCTCTCTCTCTCACACACACACTCACACACACATTCTTTCTTTTTCACTCACTCACACACAGACACACACCTACACACATTCTCTCTCTCTCTCTCTCTCTCTCTCTCTCTCTCTCTCTCTCTCAACAAGCCTTTGTGATTGCTTTGCAGTGAGTGTCAACGTTGGCGGGAAGCAGTACTTATTGGGACTGTACGACACAGCTGGTCAGGTACAGTTTATTATAACTCCCTGGCTGAGTTCCAGGCATGCCACGTCCAAGGACAACCCCCCCCTCTCTTTCTCTCTGTCTCTCTTTCTCTCTCTCTCTCTCTCTCTCTCTCTCTCTCCCTGCCTGTTCCCCCATGGCTTCAGGGACTGGTAAGCAACCAATGGTGCTCTCCACACACCCTCAGGCTTCCAATTCAGTTTGGACTCTAAGCTGCAACAGGTGATGTTTTTCACACATTAGTTTAGGGCCAGGGCCTGGTGTATGTGATAGACAGTGCTGGTAGTGAGGGGTCTCAATAGGTCTATTATGTGGAGAACAGGGGTTCTATGTCCAGTAGTGATGTCACGTCTTGTTAATGCGACTGGCCAATGTCCACTCCTTTACAATGTAGCATTCAGTTTCAGGAGTACAGTCCAGCTCCCGCCGTGCACACACTCCCACAGTGGAATGTGTACATCTCAATAATGTTTCTCACTTGGTGCGCACGGCTCGCGCATAAACACGGTCGCTTTCTCCACGACCTAAGACTGTATCAAGTCACACGCGGCGCCTGGCGAGGAACAGTTAGCACTTTGCTCACAACCAGATTTAACCGCGCGAAGTCCAAATGTGTGCTGAGCCGAAACACGACCCGCTGGCTGGAAAGTTGACAAGCACCGAGAGGTCGGCTCTGAAATATTTCAGGCGGCCCCATTGTTCATTCACGGCTGGAAAATGGAATTTCTTGAAAAACAAACCTCGGACCCCCACTGGATCAGCGCTGAATCACCACCTCCAACCATCAGACATGTGGTTCGAGGCCCTGTGGGGCGATAGGAGGCCTGCCCCAGTGCGGCCGTACAACCCTTGTGTTTATTCCTGCGCGCACAGCTCGCGAATGTGTGCCAAGAGAGTCGGCGCGTTTTGTTTATAGCTGATTCAGAGCGTCTGAGTGAAATGGAGAAGCTTCCCAGATGTCGAGTGTGGGCGCCGAGGCCACAGAGAGTAGAGTTACTTCTCTCCCGGCGCTGCGGCCCCCTCCGCCCCCGCCTCGTCTGACCTCTTTATACGGAGCGCAAGGCCAGCTGGTAATGTTTATAGCTTCAGCATCTGATCAAAGAGCGAGCACCGGAGAGACCGAGAGAGGGAGAGGAAGAAGGAGAGATGAGGGGAAGAGGAAGACAGAGAGGTGGTCGGTGGGGGGGGGTTTACAGAGGGTGAGGAGCGCGAGAACGAAAGCAGCAAATCTCCTTTTTGAAGGTGCTTATTCTACCCATTGCAGTGGCCCAGAAATGTGGGTAAATCAAATCCTAATACCCCCCCCCTTTCTCTCAAAGTCACCCACCCACAGCGCTCACTCCCCCCCTCCCCTCCCCACCCCGCCCCTCCACACAGTCCCCATCTCTGGCTCTGTGCTACACATGTTATATTGGCTCCAAGGACCCTTTCATATTTATATCCCTGGGGGCTTGGGCCAGGGGGGCTCCCACAATCCTTTGCCTGTTTCATAATGGAACACGCTCAAGAGGGAGGGAGAGTGACCATGCCTCCTACATGTGACTCATGGTAGTGATGACATCAGTACAACATGCTGGGGTCACCTGATCACAACAGAGGCATACAGTATGTGATTGTGCTCCGATTGCGTTTTCCTATTGCCCCAATCTGTACCTACTGTAATTCGACACATAAGAATTCTATATGTAGCCAGACATAGCCTATTTTATTAGCTCTTGACTCTATAGAAGAGGGACAGGGACGAAGTCGCTCTCATGGAAATCTAGCAGCATCAGTGCTCTGGAGGAGGAAACAGGAAGTGGATGTTAAGTGCTACTGTACCCATGGCAACACGGGGCTCCATACTGCACCCCTTGGGATACGTCTCTTACTCATTTCTTTCTTCGCTGCCGTCTCACCTCTTTTACTGAGTTCCTCATTTACTCTCCCCCCTATCTCTCTCTCTCTCTCATACTCACACTCAGTAAGACATCCCTTCCTCACTCTTCAGCACCCTCCCTCCCCATTTTGTGCTTGGTACAGTCCTTGACGCTCACCGCCCTAATGGGATCCCAGTGACGACCAAAAACCAAAAGGATAACGCACACCTGTTTGGTGAGGTGCTGATCCGGGAGAGATAGCTTAAATAAAAAATAGGTATGGGTCGCACACTCTGATACTCCAAAACTTGAAAATTGTATTAAGCCAATGTTTGAGACAAACCTTCTTCAGGGCTTTGCAAATTCATCTGTTTCAACAGCTAAAAACAAACAGGGGATGAGCTACACCTGTCGTAATCATAAGTACAACCAGCTGATCACTATTGACAATAACCATTTCAATCAGTAGGCTATTTACAAGAATCAAGTCCTACCTAATCAGTTTCTGATGCATGTTGACTTGATTATTGTAAATAGCCTACTGATTGAAATGGTTATTGTCAATAGTGATCAGCTGGTTATAGTTATGATTACGACTCATCAATAGCTCATCCCCTGTTTGTTTTTAAGATGAATTTGCAAAGCCCTGAAGAAGGTTTGTCTGAAACGTTGGCTTAATAAAATGTTCAAGTTTTGGAGTATCAGAGTGTGCAACCCATTCCTATTTTTTATTTTACCCAGTGACCCCCAGACATCCCAGCAGGGTGGGGGGCATAAACGGGGTTTTACTCTACCACTGGGTCCGACTCCACTGATCTGTAGCCTTCTGGAGCTGCTGGAGCAATAAGAGCACGAGTTATGTCCCTTTTAAACCCTGCAGGCTGTTGACGAGCGCTGGAGCTTGTTCGCCACGGACCATTACAGCAAACAGAAGAAAGTACATGAATTTCCTCGGAACATCGAACAGCGTCCTTGTTGTAGACCCCCCCCCCCAAGGCATTGTCTTTAATTATCATTCCTCGATGGCAACTGGAAGCATCTCCTCGCGCTTGTTTTCCTAGCCGGCGGCCATGTTTGAACAGGCGTCTGTGTCTCTGGGAAGAGGAGGAGGAGGAGGAGGAGGGGTGACTCACTGATATCAAAGCTCTCGTATGTCACTGACTCAACAGCACACACTCACAGCTGAGATCACACACACACAAACACACACACACCAGACCAAGTGGAAATGCCATGCAGAGCCTCACCCTTAAGGAAATGTATGGACACGTATGGAGAGAGGAGGGGGTGTGCATGCTCTGCCTATTAGCACCCCATACCATACACACCCTCAGCGCTCTCTCTTTCTCTCTAACTTTCTTCTCCCTCTTTGTCATGCTGATCTACTGGCTTCTCTCTGGCATTCCAACCCTGTCTCTCTCCTTATCTCTCCTTCATTATATTTAGTGTACAAGCAGGTATGTGGTGAAGATGTACTGAAGAGACTAGGTAGTCTAGGAATCAGCATAGATGATCAGCCACCTTCATGTTACCTGTATAGCAGAAGCTCAGAGCTGTGCTGTTTTTACAGTAAACTACTTTAAACACAGTAGTGTACTACAGGACTGTGTTTATAGTAAACTACTGAGTGTACTACAGGACTGTGCAGTCCTGTATGGTACGTTGGGGAATGAATGTTTCTCCTGTTCACTTTGGGAACAGGTCACACACGCATGCATCACAAATACACAACTCTCACAGACCCCCCCTGCCACACACACACACACACTTTCTCACTGCACGTATGCTTACACGCTCTATCTTGAAATGAGCTGTAAAGTAGAAGTTTCAGCGTATTTTCTCCTTGATTTGGTAAAGTTTCCATGACGGCCATTTGCGGAGCTTCGCTCCGTCACGAACAGTCTGCCGCTCAAATCACAGAACAGAGAGGTTGATGTGCTCACAACAGCATAAACATGGGATGAATACACTGACAAATATACACCGATCCTAGCTAGTGCTAGCAATGTATACTTGTACACGTGAGGCCAGCTAAAGAAGATGAGATACCCTTGACACCCTAATCTAATACACACAATATAAACCTCTCTATATAAATTGTATAACTACGTTAGCATTCATACACATGTCCCTCATTGGATTTGTATGGGAATGAGTCCGAGATGCCTCTCCACACACACATGCCAGTACCAACACTGGAGAGTGAGAGTGAGAGAGGACAGGGATGATACAGACTGAGTTCCAACGGTTGTCCCAGCCCAGGTTGATCTGCCACAGCATTGGATTTAGTTTGATTTCCTGGATATTGCAGGGAGGTTGATTAAGTTAGGTTGATCAAATGAGTCACCTTCCATGACTTGGTTGACCCATTGATCTCTTCATGCCTCCAAGTCCTCCATCTCAACCTAACCCTGGTGTGTGCGCATGCATCACTTTCACACCCCGATTATTCGGCCAGTGTGGATGTTCCCCCTGAAAAAAAACATGGGACGGCCAGGTTATGAATATTCATAAGTGGGAATGATGACACAGAATAGCCTGTCAGACATGTTCATCAGGGAGAGGCAAGGGGATGCTTGATCTCGGTTACAAAGGACGATCTGGTGTTATGTGAATTTTCCATTAACGCCACACAATAGGCTGAGTCATGGCAGTTGAGATGGCAGTTATGGTTTCAAACGTCTTGCGGTGATGCTTTCTCCATGGATTGTGTAATGTACTGCAAATATGAAGTAGTCTCCAGAGGCTAGTTGTGACAGACAGACAGAGAGGGAGAGAGGGAAAGAAAGACGAGTAACTCAGATGAAGGTCATCGGGTAGAATCTGTTTAGTTTTTAATGCTTATTATCATAAAACAGTTCATTATTCTCATAAAACAGCCTTGTAGCTTTATGGTGTGTGCACTGTGTGCACAGATGAACCCAGTAGATACTGAAAGCATAGTAATGTTAGTTAGCCCTCCTCTGCCGCTCTCTCTCTCTCTCTGTCTCTCTGTCTCCTCACCAATGAGGAGGAGGAGTAAAAGGATGGCTGCACACTCACCAGGCTCATTTTTCATATGGTTTTAATAATTCATGAATCATAGTTCTTGGTGGATGTGATGGAGGGAAGCTGCACTATGATCAAGTCTGTTCCTTTCTCTCGCCACCCCTTTCCAGGAGGACTATGACCGCCTGCGTCCGCTGTCGTACCCCATGACCGATGTCTTCCTCATCTGCTTCTCTGTGGTCAACCCGGCCAGCTTCCAGAACGTTAGGGAGGAGTGGGTGCCGGAACTGCAGGAGTATGCACCCAGTGTCCCCTACCTCCTCATAGGCACCCAGGTGAGTGTAGTATGCATTCAGTATTCCCTACATACTCATAGGCACCCAGGTGAGTGTAGTATGCATCCAGTGTTCCCTACAGTACATACTCATAGGCACCCAGGTAGGTGTAGTATGCACCCAGTGTCCCTATCTGTTCTAAAGTACTCAGGTGAGTGTACAGTAGTATGTATCCAATGTTCCCTGTCTGCTTTAAGGCACCCCAGTGAGTGTAGTATGCACTCGGTGTTCCCTGCCTCCTCATAGGCACCCAGATGAGTGCAGTAAGCACCCAGTGTTCCCTAGCTCCTCATAGGCACCCAGGTGAGTGTAGTATGCACCCAGTGTTCCCTACCTCCTCAGGCACCCAGGTGAGTGTTCCCTACCTCCTCGTAGGCACCCAGGTGTGTGTAGTACCCTACATACTCATCGGGTGAGCCTGGCCAGCCAAATATGTGGTGCATTCATACTAGTCAACCTGTTTGATACCACTGGTGGGTGTAAAACTGTACCACCACCAACCTTTCACACCAACTTTCAACTTTTTTACTCTTTAGCCTATACCTGTCACGATGCTAACTTAAAAGTACTGAGTTTAAGTACAGGACGCTGAGCATAGGAGCCAAAAACAAACTTGCTTTAATCCAAAAGAAGGTCCCACAAAGGGTAACAAAGGTACAGGTGTATCCTAGAAACATATGAGGCTCGAATGCATGGCAAAACACAGACACGTCTTAAATACAGGTGCATGCAATCAGCAACCAAACAGGTGAACCCACTTAGGGTGAGCCAAGCCCAAATCAGTCCACAAAATCCAAGTACGGTGCACTCTGCCGCCATCTGCTGGACATCTTGGGACACTATGGCGCAGTGCTGACAGTGCCCCCCTCCCGACGACCACCTCCAGGTGGGCCAGGTTTGAGAGGGTGGGCGCGGTGAAAGGCGCGGATGAGGCCAGGATCCAGGACGTGCCGGGAGGGCACCCATGAGCGCTCCTCCGGGCCGTAGCCCTCCCAGTCTATCAGGTACTGGAGGCCCCGCCCCCACCGCCGGGAATCCAGCAGCCTCCGGACGGTGTAGACCGGGCCACCAGCGATGACCCGCGGAGGGGGCGGCAGCGGGGCAGGCCTGGACAAGGGTGAGGAGAATAGAGGTTTCAATAAGGAGACATGGAACACCGGTCTCACCCGGAGAGTCCTAGGAAGTTTGAGTTTGTAAGCCACCGGGTTAACCCTCCTCTCCACAGGAAACGGGCCGATGAACCGGGGAGTGAACTTGGTGGCTGTGCGCAGAGGCAGGTTCTTGGTGGAGAGCCACACTTTCTGTCCAGGGCGGAACGTCGGGGTAGGCCGTCTCCTGCGATTGGCCTGGATTCGATGGCGTTCGGTGGTGCGCGTAAGCGCAGCACGGGCCTTTTTCCAGGCCTGGCGGCACCTGGCCACAGCAGCATCCGCAGAGGGGACCGCAGACTCGGACTGTTGAGAGGGAAAAAACGGTGGGACAAATCCATACTGAACCTCAAAAGGGGACATACCGGTGGATGACCCACTCAGTTGGTTGTGGGCGATTTCAGCCCACACCAGCTTCCGACTCCAGGCACCCGGATTGGATGAGACCATACAGCGCAAGTATTTCTCCAGTTCCTGGTTCACACGTTCCGTCTGTCCATTACTCTCGGGATGATAGCCTGAAGAAAGACTGACAGATGTTTCAAACAAGGACCAAAATGCACACCAATACTTGGACATGAATTGGGGGCCTCTATCAGAGACAATGTCACTTGGGATGCCATGGTAACGCACCACCTCCCGGACCACCACATCGGCGGTTTCCTTCGCTGAAGGCAGCTTAGGTAAAGGGACAAAGTGGGCAGCTTTAGAGAACCGGTCCACGATTACAAAAATCACAGTGTTGCCATCAGAAGGTGGTAGGCCTGTGATGAAATCCATCGAAATGTGGGACCATGGTCGATATGGGACCGGCAGGGGGTGAAGCAGGCCTGCCGGGGCTTGGTTCCCTGACTTCTGTGTAGCACAGACTGTACATGCGTGGACATATTCCTCAATGTCGCTTCTCATGCGCGGCCACCAAAAGTGGCGGCTAACTAGCTCTACCGTGCGGGCAGTCCCCGGATGCCCCGTCACTGGTGAGTCATGCCCCCACTGTAGAACATCAGAGCGGGCGTTGAGTGGGACATACAGATGGCCCAGGGGTACTCCACCAGGACCCGGATCCTCCTCTTGCGCACGCCGGATGGCGTCCTCCAGGGCAAGCGTCACCTGTCCCACCACACAGCTGGGGGGAATGATGCACTCGGGGACAGGGTCAGTAACATCAATGTCATACTGTCGTGATAAGGCATCAGCCTTGGCGTTCTTGGTTCCGGGGCGAAACGTGATGATAAACCTGAATCGGGTGAAAAACAGAGCCCACCTGGCTTGTCGGGGGTTCAGGCGTTTGGCTCCACGGATGTACTGGAGGTTTTTATGATCCGTGATGACAGTGAATGGGTGGCGTGCTCCTTCTAGCCAGTGTCTCCATTCCTCAAGCGCCCGTAGGATGGCCAACAGCTCCCTGTCACCGGCGTCGTAGTTCCTTTCAGCGTCACTGAGCTTGCGAGAGAAAAAGGCACACGGGTGAGTCTTATTGTCCATACCTGACTTCTGGGAAAGCACGGCTCCAACTCCAGAACCGGACGCGTCCACCTCCAATACAAACGGTAGGGTAGGGTCAGGATGCCTCAGCAGGGGAGCCGACGTGAACTGAGCCTTGAGGTGCTCGAATGCCGCTTGTGCCTCTGGGGTCCATCTGAGTCTGGTCGGTGCTCCACGGGTCACTGCTGTGATGGGTGCTACAATGGAGCTGAAACCTCGGATGAAACGACGATAGAAGTTAGCAAATCCCACAAAACGTTGTACCTGTTTGAGAGTGGTAGGAACCGGCCAGTCCAGTACTGCTTGCACCCTGGATTGGTCCATGATCACACCGTCAGGGGAGATGACATACCCCAAAAAGGAGGTGCGTGTAACATGGAACTCACACTTCTCTAGTTTGACAAACAGCTGATTGTCCAGTAACCGCTGTAGGACCTGCCGGACGTGCTGACGATGTTCTGTAAGGGACTTGGAGAAGATGAGCACATCATCGAGGTAAACAAACACACTGCGGTTGAGGAAGTCTCTGAGCACGTCGTTTAAAAAGGCTTGGAACACAGCGGGTGCATTAGTCAGACCAAACGGCATCACATAGTATTCATAATGTCCACTAGGGGTGCTAAATGCAGTCTTCCACTCATCATTCTCTCTGATGCGGACCAAATGGTAAGCGTTCCGCAGGTCTAGTTTGGTGAACACTGTAGCTCCTCCAAGGAGGTCAAAAGCAGAAGACATGAGTGGCAACGGATATTTGTTTTTCACTGTGATGTTGTTCAGTGCTCGGTAGTCTATGCATGGTCGTAGACCACCATCTTTCTTGGGTACAAAGAAGAATCCTGCTGACACGGGTGATGTCGAGGGCTTAATAAGCCCATTGGTAAGGGACTCACTAATGTAATCCTCCATGGCCTGAGTCTCTGGGACGGAGAGAGGGTACAGTCGTCCCCGGGGGGGAATAGTGTTAGGCAACAGGTCAATGGCACAGTCATAAGATCTGTGAGGGGGTAGTTCTGTAGCTCTAGTCTTACTAAACACTTCAGCTAAGTCATGATACTCGGCAGGGACTGAAGTGAGCTCAGGAGATGAACAGGCAGCGGAACACTCCATCACAGGTGTAAAATGATTGGCCGAAACACACTCTGAGCTCCATGACAAAATTGCCCCAGTGGACCAATTGATTAGGGGGTTGTGCTTCCGGAGCCAGGGAAACCCTAGTACCACCATGTCATGGTGGGATTCGACTAAAGCCAAAGAGATAGTCTCTTTATGTGAACCAATCTGTAGCGATAAGGGGCGCGTCATGTAGTTGATCTTACCGGAGCCTAGGGGTCGTCCGTCGAGTGCCTGTATTCTCACAGGATTGGGAAGAGCCATGACCGGTAGACCGAGGCGTGTGACCAGAGCAGAGTTCATCAGATTCTCCTCTGAACCGGAATCGATCAGCACAGTGATTGGGATGTTCTCAGGGTTCTCTGGGGTCCAGGTGAGTTGAGCACTCAGGGATAGGCGCTTAGCTGGGTTGGGGGACTGAGATCGGACCAAACTGCTCACTAAGCTGTCCCCTTCCCCTAATGAGCGTTTTCGTTTCCCTGCAGCTGGGGGCATCGGTCTCTGTAATGACCAGCCTCACCGCAGTAAAGACAGCATCTCTCTCTGCGGCGACGCTCTCTTTCAGCAGGTGTGATGCGGTACCTGCCTATCTCCATAGCCTCCGCTTGAGTGGGCTGAGCAGCGGGAGCTGACGCGCTCTGTGGCGAACACACTTGGGGCTGTGCGGAGTTGGGAAGCCTGCGCTCACGCCTCCTTTCGCGTATGCGCTGATCGAGGCAGATAGAGGTGGTAATGAGCTCATCTAAAGTGGCACCCCACTCCCGACTAGCCAAATCATCTTTGACCGCCTCAGACAGGCCGTTATAAAAAGTGGTCAAAAGTGCTTCATTGTTCCATTTACTCTCAGCTGCCAAGGTGCGGAATTCTATAGCATACTCAGAAACGGCTCTGGCCCCTTGGCGGAGCGTGCTGATGCGGCGTGCTGCTTCTCTGCCACTCACAGGATGGTTGAAAACCTGGCGTAGTGCTTTAGAGAACTCTGCTGCATTAGCACAAAGTGGGGAACTAGCCTCCCACAGGGCAGTAGCCCACACTAGAGCTTTACCTGAGAGCAGAGAAATCATAAAAGCGACCTTAGCTCTTTCTGAGGGGAACTGATCTGGCTGCATAACAAAAAACAGGTCACATTGAGTCAAAAATCCCTGACAGGTCTCTGGGATGCCATCATACCGCTCCGGTTTCTGAAGGAATGTCTTGCCGCCTGGGGGGTTCTGTTGATGCATTTGCTGTGTTATCCAGGTCTGGATCTGCTGGATTGAGGATCCTTGGGTCTTCAAAGCTCCGAGCACTTGGGATAGGCTGATGTCCGCTCCTTCAGCGCCTGTTAAACTCATGTTGATGATTCGAGCCTACTGTCACGATGCTAACTTAAAAGTACTGAGTTTAAGTACAGGACGCTGAGCATAGGAGCCAAAAACAAACTTGCTTTAATCCAAAAGAAGGTCCCACAAAGGGTAACAAAGGTACAGGTGTATCCTAGAAACATATGAGGCTCGAATGCATGGCAAAACACAGACACGTCTTAAATACAGGTGCATGCAATCAGCAACCAAACAGGTGAACCCACTTAGGGTGAGCCAAGCCCAAATCAGTCCACAAAATCCAAGTACGGTGCACTCTGCCGCCATCTGCTGGACATCTTGGGACACTATGGCGCAGTGCTGACAATACCATTGTTAATTAAAGCTTCAAGATACTGTATGTTAAGATTGAATGACTCTGAACTGAGCATTGACCAGTCTACACTTCGAAACCACACACTTCCTCATAGGTGTTCTTCTGTCTGTATTCCCTGGAAATCACCCGTCGAGCATGGGCACAGTGGTGGTGAGCGTACCGGAGTAGGCGTTTGATTTACTGTCCTGTCCGCTGATATTTACTACTCTTTCATCAGTCTGCCGATATATCAATCTCCTCTCTGAGCTGCATGCTAATGTGGGATCAATCAATTCATAGATGGACGGAAGTTAAAGTGCTAGCCTCATTGCGAGTTGCTAGCATGTGTTACCATGCATTTTAGTCAGGGAAGCAGGGTCTGTGCTTTAATTGGGTTTTAGTGATACAGTGAGGCGCTGTGCATGTGCCGCATGCGTGTGCTTTGCATTCAAATGAACATAGATGAAGTCTGACGAATTTCAACTTAATACATTGCCGGGTTCTCGAGAAAATTGAAATACAGATAGACATACAGTAGGCTACAGGCTACCTTCCATTAGGCTATAGTATGATAATACGTTAACCTAGGTTAGCTAATGTTAGCTGGTTAGCTAGCTGACGTAGGCCTAACTTTTGCGCCGAATGTTACTGTACTTCTGCCAGCTGTGTAGTCCAGTTCCTGGCAGATGTTTCATGTGCAAATAAATGTGACAGTTAATGGCTCAATATTGGCATCACCAAGTAGCCTGGAGCAGGGAGGCGTAGCTGGTCAAACCAATGTGCCGCCACATGAACTCATGTCTAGCTAGTGCCTAGTAGTAGCAGGCTAGCTATAGTTAGATTACATGAGAACAAAGGGGAGGAATATTAGAAAGCTAAAGGTGGTTGATTTTTGGGATTAAAGAAACACACAGCAAGCAGGCCACCATGACACATGTGTCAAGAACTACTGAAAGTACTAGAGTGCATTGCTTAAAGATGCAGCTTATCTTTGTTCCGTCACAGTTACATGAAACTGTAAGTTGTAGGCTAGGCTACTGCTGACAGGAAGCTTTTATCTCCATCTCTTTCAGATTGACCTCCGTGATGACCCAAAGACCATAGCCAAACTGAATGACATGAAGGAGAAGCCAATCACCAATGAGCAGGGCCAGAAGCTGGCCAAAGAGGTAAAGAGTGGGTGGCCGAGGGGCGTAGCGGATAACTGACAAATAATGTCAATTTTCCCTTCTGTCAAGTTAGCATTTGGATTAATTCCTCTGCCGATCGATCATTGGTGTATTGTTTTGATTGACGGCATATCCCATCTATCTCGTTCTTATCTCTTTCCAGATTGGAGCATGTTGTTACGTGGAGTGCTCGGCCCTGACGCAGAAGGGACTGAAGACTGTGTTTGACGAGGCCATCATCGCCATCCTCACCCCCAAGAGGAAGAAAGGAGCCCTAAAGAGAAGACTGGGGCCGCGCTGCATCAACTGCTGCCTCATAACGTGATGGGAGGCGCAAAAACATCCTAACAACCAACCAGAATACACACCTGGTCCGAGGGCGGAGACAGAAGTCATAGACAGAGGAGAGAGTGACTGATGGACGGAAATGGACAAAAGAGGGGGCCATTTTAGATTTGGGCTCCTCGATGGCTCGGTTTCTCTCCTGCGTCTACCTGTGAGGTTAGGATGCAGTTTTACAACCAAAGCAGCACAAACCCAACTCGATCTCTTCAGTAGACTATATATGCCTCCCAAAAGTACCTTCTTTTTAAACCGTTTTTTAATCATTTTACCTGTGCAAACTTACAATGTAAACTGTAAGAAAGCCCAAATGGAGGTATACTTTGTGTTCTGGTAAGATTATTTTGTAATTGCAATGGATAGATGAATTGTGTTTAAATTGCATTCTGAGATCCAAGCGCTTGACATTTCTTGTGTTGGGACATGCAACTCATCCCAAAAAATGTAGTTACTGTTTTGGAAACCAATTCCTTTAGTATGTCATATTTTTATGCCTTGAGAATTCTTTGTCTACCTATCCTTTACTAAGAAAACCCTATACACTCTGTATAGTTTGACTTGCAGTGCTAATATAACATGACTGGGGCTTATGTAAGTCAGGAATTCATAATTGATGTCCAAGGAATTGAATGCCCATGTCTGTATGGAGCGCAAGGGGGTATGGGTGGGTGTGAGACACAGTAGAGTAGCTGTGTCCAACCTGGTTTTAGGCCAGTTGCAGGATAAAATACATGTGAATCTTGAAGGAAATTGATATTGTGTGAGACAACAATGTGCACATCATGAAGCACAGAACATTTCCAATCCCCATTCCCCATTCAAGCACAGTCTCTATACAACCTCCCCACTCACTCTGGCCTGTAATGCCATGGGTTGGAGCACAGAGTATAAGCTTGAGCACAGTTCCCTTTCCACAAATATGGAAGCCTGTCTCATTGCACCCCCTAAGCACAACTCCCCAACCCCAATCACCACGCAATCCCTCTCCTACAAGCCCTGCAGGCACCTCCAATCCAAGTTTGAAGGAAAACGTGGAATATTTGCCAGCCAAACAAAAATGTATGTCAGCTATCAGGATGATCCTTGTTCTTTATTCCTGCCAGGTTTTTCCCCCCTGCATTTATTCATCTTGAATTATGGAATGTGCCAACTCCTTGCTAAGCGACTGATCTTGCAGGTCTTTAGTTTTCGTTTGATCAGACGTCTTTATCAAAGCTTTACTGTAAACAAACGGTGCTCCTCTCTTCTCAGTCCAAGCCTGCGTTTGACCCCTTTATTTCCCAGAGGAGCAGAGTGGACAGTACAGAACTAACGTTCTCTCTCTAACAGGGAGGTTGAACCTGAACACAGGCTGTGGAGGCACAGCTACGGGTTCTCTTGTACTTAACAGACAACAGTGTAGCCTCCTCCCGCTCCTCCTCTCTTCTGAATAAATGTGTTTACTGTCTTAATGAGTTTTGCTTTGGGATCTTATTTGGAGATGAACAGGTCTACCACTGAGAGAAAACATTAGACTGCACTTGGAACAGAGCACCTAATCAGCTCTTATCACTGTGTCCTGCTGAAATATCTATTTCTGGTGCTTGAGCACCCTCTGCAGGCCCCCCCCCCAAAAAAAACAACAAATACTGTAAAATAAACTATTGCATTCATTCTGTGAATTAAATTTACATAAATCAATTTACTACATAAACTGTGTTATATATTATTGTAATTACAATGGGATCCCTTATTCTTTCCACTTATAATATGAATGGGTATCCATGTGTGCGTCAATGGGGTTTTGAGTAGTCTCAGAACCAAGATCATGAGGTCTTTGCAAGAACAGTGTGTCTTGTGTAACTTGTGATGTCGCAAGCCTCCTGCAAGATTTTCAGTTTTCCTCTGATAAAGAAGTTAAAATGTTAAAAGCTATACAATTCATATGCATTTTCTATGAATTCCTATTTGTGGCATTCACTCCTTACCCAAATGAAATGAAAACAGAAGGACTCTTGCTAGCTACTATAAAATGTGCTAGCTAAAAAGTGCTAGCTAGTTCGTTTTCTTGACAATGACTGATGATGTACTGTACATCCTGTAAACTACGCCTGAATTGTAAATTCCATAGATAGCGAGACATACAGTAAATGTGCCAGCGGTCTACCAAAAACACTGACTATAGGGCCAGCAGGTTTGCTTATAACTGAACACGGTGTCACTAGTGAAAGCGACAAACAATATATTGATTTTGTACATTTAAGCCGAGTAGCAGTAATTAGTAATAGCCTAGTACAAGTGGCTAATCAAAAGTTTAATGTCAAATCAGGTTAAATATATTTATTAATTTGTGAAAGTAATGTACAATACAAGCAAATACTTCATGACGTAAGTTTATATGACAACAGTATCAACACAACACAATCCCAGGACAGCATACAGTAGCCATACACACAAGTATGGTGATTGGTCCCTGTTCGTTTGGTCCCTGTTCATTTAGTCCCTGTTCATTTAGTCCCTGTTCATTTAGTCCCTGTTCATTTAGTCCCTGTTCATTTTTGCTGCAGTTTCACTAATCAGGAGAAAAACTCCCTAAATGCAGCCGAGCAACCAGCCGAGTCTAGACACTTTGAGTTTGTCTCACAGTTGTCTCATTAATGAAAAGTGCTTTATAATTAATTCTTTTGGGCAAGAGGACTGTCTCAATACTGTATATGATCAAGAAAATACTTGCGATCGACTGAAGACTGTCACTGAGATAGTAGGGAAGTAGTGAAGAAAAATCTACTGCATTGCTTAGAAACCCCCACAGAGGTGATGTTTTCTTGTCCTCCAGCATCAGTTCTTCCTGGTCAGGGACAGGAACTCCTCTCGGGTCTTGGGGTCCTCTTGGAACAGGCCGATCATGGCGCTGGTCACAGTCTGGCTGTTCATCTTCTGAACGCCTCTCATCATCATGCACATATGACTGAAATACACAAGTGAGGAGGTCAAGCGATCATCTTCCATCAAGGGCTCACACTGTAGCTGTACAGAAATATGTTTCCATCTGGTGTACTGTAATAGGAACCTACGCTGCCTCAATCACCACTGCCACTCCTGCTGGTTCCAAGGCCTCTGAGATGGCAGTGGCAATCTGCTTAGTTAGACGCTCCTGAACTGTAAAGTCAACAATTAAACAAAAACAAATGTAGATATATAACTGAAAGGAATCATTTCACATATGGGCACAAAAAGTTTTATGGAACATGGCGCAAGAGCAAACTCACCTTGAAGTCTTCTGCTGAAGATCTCAACAATTCTTGCCAACTTACTGAGACCGACCACTTTATTGTTTGGAATGTATCCTATGTGAACCTGATATAGTGAAAAAGCATACTTTTCAGTTCCAATAAAATGGATTGGTTATTGGCAGCCTATTTTCAAAAGACTTCATTCATGATCAAATATCACTATTTATTAACATTTGCCGTTTCATGCACTTTCAAAGTCATTGCATTCATGCAAGGTTTTGTGCTGAAGAATGTCTAATATTTATAAAAAATAAAATAAATATAGTTTTACTTTGCCAAAGAAGGGCACCAGGTGATGTTCACACAGGGAGAAGATTTCGATGTCCTTCACAATTACCATCTCATTGTGGTTCTCATCAAAGATGGCATCATTCAGGATGTCTGAGAGGAGAGATAAGGTATGTTGAACATGACTCATATAGTCTAATGTGGCCCAAGGGGGTCTATCTATTCCTGACAGCTTGAGTGTGTGAATAACTATTTTCTTTTAAGAAAATAATTAGTTTGTAGACTGAAATTTGACTGAAGCTCACTGATCTCAGATGGAATCTTGCTTCGCAGAAAGCAAACAGTATTAATGTTTACAATGATTTTGAAAGTGTACAGAATTAACGTTCACAGCAAAGCTGTGGTACATGTGAAAACTAGACTACTGCCTGATAATGAAAATGATAGATGTAACAGGCAAAAGTACACAGGCAAGACAGCGTGATTGAAACAAGCCAGATGCAACAGTAAACATGTTGTCCCCACCCATGATGCATGTTCCTTTATGGTAAAGGAGTAGAAATGTGACATTTTCTTCATGAAAATATATAAAACTATTTTAGTGTTAATTGATTTTACTAGTGCAGTACCTGTTCCAACAACTTCACACCCGACACTACACTTCCTTGGGTCCTGAGCAATATGCCTGACAAATTTCAATTTAATACAGTGTCTGGTTCTTGAGAAAATGGAAACAGACAAATATACAGAGACTCCTTCCGTTATAGTATGATAACACGTTAGCTTAGGTTAGCACAGAGAATCACCTCCCATTGATAGCCATTCAATTGAGACTGGGGGGACTAGGTGAACAGTAATGAACTGGTGGTTTATACCCGATGTGTTTCATTTCTCCTCTGAACCTTGTACCGATACTAAACTATGAGGATCCTAACATTTAAAAGAAACACCAAAAGAGCTAAACACCTCAAGCACTGAACTCTGGATTTAGAAAGTAGCGGGCTCCTGAGTAGACTATACTTTTACTGAGACACCAAGCATAGTTTTTAAGCAGTGCAGCCGCTTCTATACGTGACATTTTGTCCATCTGTCTGTGTGTCCATTCATAGCATGAGATTTAGACCAATCAGGAGTAGCCAATACCGTTGCATACCAGCAGAGGGCAGTAGAGGTGGCTCATAAACCAGCACCACTTACTTAACCACCTGGATGTGATTTTTCGTGACATGTGTGTCGGTAACATGAGATTTAGACCAATTAAAAGTAGCCAATACTGTTGCATAACAGCAGAGGGCAGTAGAGATTGCTCATAAACCTGCACCTCTTACTTCACCACCTGGGTGGCTTCTTTTTTTTTTAATGTACAAAACAAAATTTACTTGGCAATGGGAAAATGAATTGTGGCAAGCACCCCCAGGTGGTGGGCTCTGGTACGAACGAACGCACACACAGTCCCACACGCACTAATGTACACAGGTCAATCTAACGTCCCCCTCGATTTCATTGGGCGAGGGACAATAACCCATCTATTGACATAGCTTATTATATTGGCTAAATTGAATTGTTCTCACCTTGTACTGTCTCGTTGTAGCCTTTGGTAAAGTACTGCATAGCCCTGGCCGCGCGCAGTGGTGTGCGTAAAAGGCCCTCACGCTCGGTGTCCTGGCCCAGCTCTCTGAGGACGGTCCTGTAAGCCCCTTCAATGGCAGAGAGCGTTGACACCTTCCCTGACTCCTTGTGGGATTTCTCTGGTTTGCGCAGTTCTGCTTTCTTTGACTCAATGCGCATTTCACCAAAACCTTTGAGATATTCAGTGACAGTTTTTCCATTGCAGTCACCGTTGGTTTCTTTAGCCTTCTGGTACTCCATCTTACTGAAACGGAGTATATCTAAAGTCACTTCTTCTCAGTTGAGTGATGGAAAGATGTGCGAGCACGCTGCTGATATTTGCCGGAAAAATGAAATGGTTTTCACTGACAGACAGACTCTTGGCCTGGACTTATCTAAGGGCCCTATTTATGGGAGTAGGCTACCTTCCACCATTGACCATAGCCATAGCATATCAGCTCTAACCACGTTGTCACGCAGTTGGCCCGTGCCTAGTTTCTCAGGATAGAGTGACTTTTCCCTCAGTTCGCTCGCTAGAAAGGTTCCTAGGGAATGCGGCACCAATTGAGGCATAGGCTAATCACATATAATCGATTTTTAGAATACCTATCTCGAGAACTGAAAAAAATCGTTTTGTAACAGCTAATAACAAACATAGCCTACTGTATGTGTAACGGTAGTACTAGGTAGGTCTGCGTTGTGTTCTTACAGTTCGACCCATGTTAAGGGCTTGCCCAAGGCAGGATTCGAATTCACGCTCTTCCAGTTACGAGGCGGACACGCTGGCAGTTGCGCCAATAGGTACATCCCTCTTGGAGGGACTGTCAGCGCTCGTTTGAGGAGTGAGTTTAGGCTACTACTCACTACCTCGGACTCACTCCACAAGGGCTAATGAGGACTCACGATTCAGTTACACATGCACATGATACAAGTTCGACCATAACTAATACCTAGACTACATACATTATAGCTCTCTGTTAGCTCATACACCTTATTTTACCTGGCACAGATGAGGATTCCTGCACATTTAGCATTGCGTTATGTATGCTACTATATCTTCCCGTCCTCTTTCAGTTCATTCATGAAAGGATAAGGGTATTCCATAGTAACAGGCACAGCTCAACAGGCACCAAACGCTGGCAGCACATCACCCCCACCTCATCCACCTTCACTGGCTCCCCATCAAATCCCGCATCACCTACAAAACCCTCCTCATCACTTACAAGTCCCTCCATGCTCTGGCACCTCAGTACCTCACCGACCTCCTCCACCCCTACACTCAGTCACGGTCCCTGTGATCCTCAGACACCGGTCAGCTCTCCATCCCCCAAACCAGACTGCGGACCTTTGGGGACAGAGCTTTTAGCGTGGCATCTCCCACCCTCTGGAACTCCCTCCCTGTAGAACTCCGCAACGCCCCAACTCTGGACTGCTTCAAGAAACTTCTTAAAGGAATAGTAAAGGGAAAATGCATGTTTAGCCCTGTTTTAAGGTTACTTATGATCATATACAATGGTTCAGATCAAAACGTTGACAAAACTAGCACTTTTGAGAAAGTCTGATAATTGCTCTACCACCGTTTTGGTCATACAATGGATGTGGGTGGGCACCGTGAAAAATCATTAAAAAAATAACATGTTAAACTCTCAATTTCAAAGACAAGAAACTCACAGAGGTGTTAGTTGGCCTTCTGACATATAATTCGCCATAAAGTAAGGTTCTAGTTCATCTGGCAAGGCTTTTTTAAATATTTAGTATAGAACTATTTAGTCGCAGCACATACGTGTGTAAACTTCCACAAAGTAGGTAGCCTAGGAACATAAACAATAACAATAGCTACCGTAAGTAGTTCCGCTTCCTGAATCCCCTTTGCGGATTGATCTACACATCTACAATGGTCGCTTCAATACAAGTCAATGGATTTCATAAAATGATCAATAAAACCCTACAGGATTCATACTTTGCGGCGAATTTGATGTCAGAACACCAAAGGACACCAATTATCCCCTCGGTGAGCTTCTTATCTTTGAAATCGAGATTTTAACATGTTTTTGAATGATTTTTCAAGGTGCCCACCCACATCCATTGTATGACCTAAATGGTGGTAGGGCAATTATCAGACATTCTCAAAAGTGTTAGTTTTGTCAACGTTTTGATCTGAACCATTGTATATTATCATAAGTAACCTTAATACAGGGCTAAACATGAATTTTCCATTTACTACTCCTTTAAAACTCACCTGAACATGATGGACAATGCACTGTGCAATGAGTCTTTCCTAGTCACAAATACAATATGATATCTTCTCATCAGCACCAAAGGTTTGAGATCAGGATCAGTTCTGTGAGGGGGTGGGGGGGTAATGTGTGACCCTTCACTGAACTTTAAATGAGGTCTTGTAATGTGAACTTCCTCAACCTCTGATGTCCTCCTAGCCTGAAACAGTAACACATAATTTCTTTGTCTACTTAACCGAGAGTAAATCTACAAATCTAGGAACCATTTGTGGCTATGAATAATGGGGGCTTAATTCCACTGATTACAAAGGCTCTTGACATCATCTACAGTACTAATAGACCAAACCAATCAAACCGATCTACGTATGGCTCATCACCCATTATCCCCTACCTTTCTCATCTTTTATTTTTAACATGATTGGGCTGCAGGGTTTTCTCTCTTTCTCTCTCTATCTTTCTTTCTCTCTCCCTCTTTCTCTCTCTCTCTCTCTCTCTCTCTCTCTCTCTCTCTCTCTCTCTCTCTCTCTCTCTCTCTCTCACACACACACACACACACACCAATTTACCCAAATGAAAGACCAAAGGCCAGCAAGGGATCTCTGATAAACTGTATCATGTAAACACAGAATTTGTCCCGATGGGTTGCCTATGGCAGCATAGGTAGGATCGACAAAACTGATAGAAACATTACACTGAGACATAATGTACTCAGACACAATGTACTCAGACATGTATGGATGTGACTGATACACTCATAAACATAGACACATTACATACACTCAGACACTGCGGGATAGAAAAATTACATACACACTCATACCCACTCATGTGACATACACTCACAGGGATGTGTCATGCACTCATACACATACAGTCGATACAGGGATAGAAACATTACTCAAACACATAAGGATGTGACACCACTGGTCTGGAGGGCCCGGGGTCATACAGTACAGAAACATATACAATTTAAAGAGCGTGCAGGTCAAGACTGAAAGCTTGGCAGTCCCCACCAGGCAGACTGATCCTAACTCCAGTGAGTTAAGCAGGGTCTGATGTGGACGATCCTTATCAGAGAAGTCTCACCGTTTGTTCCAGTGTTCTGGTGCTGAATGTGTAACCTAGATCATCACGCATACCAAAGGGAAGTCCTGGATATTTTGGGCTAGAATTAGATGGCTATCCTGTAACAGAATCTCCTTGTATGTTTCTGCCAAGATTATCTTTTGTTTTGTAAAAATGTGAAAAATGTTTTTTTCTGGATTTAGAGTCAGGAGGGGGATTAACAAAGGTCTCCTCTTTGACGATGTGCATCTTGCCATAGCTGGGGTGGGGGCTAGTGGAAATCTTTTATCTCTACTGAGTGGATCACATGAGTGTCAGACTCTGATAGTATAATATACAGTGATCAAGCATGCCCCTCAGCTGTCTGGCTCCCAGCCAGGGCACATACTGAACTCAGCAACCCATCTTTAAGAACATAGAGAAATGTCGTTTTATATTGATGTCAGAAATATCATTATGATCAGTTTTAGTGGTAGTTATAGATTATATTAGGAATTATTTTTACCATTACTATTTTACCATTTACCATTTTCCAACCATTTACCATTTATCAATTAGTTAAACAGCAGCATAGATAACTTATCAATTGGATAAGTAAGATCCTTGTAATGCAGTTAAACTTGATATTTCCATTTGTTGACCCGTTAGTGTGAAGTCAGTTCATTATGGAGGAAAAAAAGGTAGGTTATTGTCCGCCACAAGTACTGTGCCCATAAACGGATTAGATAATCAGTGGGAGGAAATAAATGCCAATAAAGGTGTAATTACACTAGTACATCAACCACAATTTGCCATAAATATAAAATGTTATAATGCTAGTTCAAAATATGCTTGATGTCAGTATTCTTGTTGATTTTGAGGCCTACACCAATACGCCCACACCAGTAGAGGGCCTACTACTACCATATTATTGTATAGGCTACTTTAGGCCTATGTTCACTTAAATTATAGTCTATAAAAATACTGTCGGCTAATATAGCTTCACATATTATTACATGTTTTTGCTGTTATGAGCATATAATAAAAATGGCATTGAAGGTTTCTATTCTGGATGTAGAGTGTGATTTTAGGTGAGGACAGTTTTCACTGTTCATCATTCACAAGTAAGACAGCATGTAATTCAGAGTGGAGACAGAGTGTGCCAAGGTTGGCCTTCAGCTAAATGCCAAGAAAACATCCTCCCAGAACATTCATCTGGCGGACTTGTCGCCCTCAGAGATGAGACCGATGAGGGTGGTGTTGCCCATAAACTTCAGGGGCTTGACAGACTAGTGGTTGGAGGTGCAGCTGTTGGTGTACAGGGAGAAGAGTAGAGAGGAAAGAACACAGCCCTGGGGGGGAGCCTGTGCTGATGGTCCTGGACTCAGAGACGTGCTCGCCCAGTTTCACGTGTTGCTTCCTGTCAGACAGGAAGTCTGTGATCCACCTGCAGGTGGTGGTGGGCACGTGCAGCTGAGAGAGCACGCCCTCCAGAGTGGGTGGGAGGATGGTGTTGAAAGCAGTTTTGGGAAATAAAATTCTGGGTTCTAATGTACTTTTGTTTTAATCCCACAAGATGGCAACCTCCCCTCTTTTCCCGGGTTCTCTTGGGGCTGAGCACATGCACAGCAACCACAAACATGGGAACAAATCAAAGCCTGAACAAATTGGAGAGTAGGAAGCTCAACACAGCCTTCTTGTAGATCAGTAATACACAACTGAGCTATACCTCCAACTTATTACAGTTAATGGAGGGGGGCTTCCACCACAGAGAGGCTGACGTGCAAATCCAGTCTCTGTTGGCCGTCTTTGATTGAAAGCACTATGCACATCTACGGTACTAATGCAATGATAACCATTCATCTCATTCTGTATTTGCTAAGGATATTAAAAAGCAAAGATAAAATGACAAAATATGTGGACATGTGGCTGTTTGTAAAGATTGCAAATTTAAGTGAAAAAGTAACTAAACAGAACATCAGTGTACAAAACTTGTAATAAGGGATCTACTGTACTACAGTATATAAAATCCTTTAAAACAAGACATACTGCATAACGTTTTGACATTGTGTAACATTCAAACACCGGCCTCTACTTAAGGATGTGTACCACGTGAAAGATTGATACTGTTGTTACTGTTACAGTACACAAAGCAGGAATCAAAAAATATCTAATTATTCACTTACCCAGCACAGCGAGGCAACTGTATCTAAAAGCTTTCTTGTGACTATGTGAAGCCTATTGTACTGTTGTTCGCATGTGGAAACTTGTATTTCATTCAACTAGTTGACTTGATTATAGCATGATTATAGCATTGCATCTTACTTTCGATAACGGTTTTGAGAAGGTAACTGTATAACCTGGTGCCTTTTTCTTCTTTTTATTTATTTATCAGGAACAGTACACAACCACAGGGTAAAGGTTAGCTTAATGGCAAATTTTCAACTGTTGTTCCTGCAGCCATCATAAGCCAAGCTACAGTTTGTATCTGATCCTTCCTCTGGACACAAAATATCACACTGCCGTGTGCATCATCACACAAACAAACAATATACAAGTACAGGTACCTATAAATTCAAGTTTTGGTGGCGTTTGTGCGTGTTTGTCTGTTAGCACTAGCAGGATTAAGAACTACTGGACATATTTTCACAAAACCCTGTGGAATGGTATAGCATGGTCCAACTTAGAACCCAATACATTTTGGAGTGGATCAGAATCACGGGGCAGGTCCACAAGCCGCCCAAACACAGCTGGCCATTCATTGCCATTCATTTTTTGAACCAGGATTACGTAAAAACTACCAGACTGATTTTCATGTAACTCGGAGGAGGGGTGTAGCAGTGGGGCGGCTGTGGCTCAGTGGTAGAGCAGGTCCTCCAATGATCGTAGGGTCGGCGGTTCCAATCCCGCCTCCTCCTGTCCACATGTATGTAAGTGTCCTTGGGCAAGACACTGAACCCCAAATTGCTCCCAATGAGCAGGCTAGCACCTTGCAAGGCAGCTGCCACCATTGGTATGTGTGTGTGAATGAGAGGGCATTGGATAAAAGCGCTATATAAGTGCAGTCCATTTACCATACCCTACCTAAGTAAGTAAACTAAGTAGCCTTTTGAACCAACGGTTCTCGATCCTTGTGGCCCATAGGACAAGAGCCTATCTCCTGATTCCTTTGCGTGAGGCAGCTTGATGTACAAGTACACCCCCTGGACATGACGCTAGTATGTCGCAGGGACTTACCCTCAATCGAAGCTTTGATGCTGAGTGCCAAACAGGGAGGCATTGGTTACCATTTTTTAGAGTCTTTGGTATGACTGTGCCAGGGATCGAACCCCCAACCTCCCAATCTCAGGGCGGACACTCTAATGGGTCACTTAACAACCCATTAAATCCTGGAGCAGATCTAAATCACGGGGCGGGTCCACGAGCTTCCCAAACATGGCCGGGCTGGCCATTCACCTCCATTCGTTTTTTTTACTAGAATTACACAAAGACTACCCGAAAGCTTTTCATGAAATTCGCCAGAGGGGTGTAGCATGGACCACTTTAGAACCTGTTCAATTTTGGCATGCACAGAGCCACGAAATGCCTTCATGGGCAGAGGTCTGTGCTCTCTGAGCACAATTTCTAGTTTTATAATGCAGGGCTGATTGAATCACAGCCACATATGGAAGCAGATTGGATTGAAAGAGAAAGACAAGACACCATGTAATTGTTAGCTTGTCAAAGACAGTTGGCTCACACAGATTAATATGACCAGTGTCTCCTGGGGCTTTGCTGTGTGCATCACTTCCTTTGTTGAAGATATATGAATTATACCAGTGGTATTATATTCTGAAATGTAATGTGTATTGTGCTTAATAACTTTCTAACACTAACACTTCCTGTTCATATATGTCCAATATCTCATTGCCATGCTCTGACACAAACAGATGATATCAGCTGTGGGTGTGAGTAAGCTATGAATGCTCCACTGAGAGCTTTGATTGTAACCCTATGAGGATGTGGTGTGTGGGCTAGTTATACCCGAGAGGCCATAAGGGAATAGTTGGGTATATTCACCTTCTGCTTTGCTGATTGAGTTTCTCCATAGGTTTAAAATTGATATACAACATGTGGTTAGTGTGGCCTTTTATTTGACCTTTTATTTGCTCTTTAGTCACGTTTAGAAAGGAGATGCACTTGTGACTTCGGGTGAGTAGTACTACACTGACTACCTACTGTATGTTAAAATAAATTATTGTAGGCTAAGTCACTTGGGATAAAATAAGCATCTGCTAATGACTGTAGGGTAATGTAATAAGTCATTGTTGACCCAAAATAGTTGGCCTTGTCTTAGGCAAGAGCAATGGCCTCTGACCATGACATCTCCATCCCAACACCTTGCATAGACCACACATGATTGCAGACACTTCATGGCACTTTATATCTTAAAACCTAACAAGCAATCACCTGCAGCCTTTCTAGGGATGGTGTGAATGCAGACCTTGTTTGGGTTTTGTTAGACATAACTTTCAATGAGTACCATATTGTTTAATTAAGAAGGGCCGTAAAAATAAAAAATAAAAAGGGTGCCATATGCTGCCTGGGCATCCATCATTGCATAAACCAGGCCAATGAGTGAGTCTTGACATAGATCAACTGAAAGCTCATCTCGGACAGCATCATTTTAACCTCTCCACGAAGTAGCCTAGCTGCCAACAGACCTTGGTTTTCTTCTCTACTGTCATTGGAGACATGTGGTGCCTATCATGCCCCTCTTGTCCAGGCTTTCCCTATCCGTATCCAACATCAGAAATTCGCCCCCGTCCTGCTTTCCCCATTGGACTTCAATGTTGCCACCACTACCCGCTTGCAATCCACCGAACGAACGCCTCTTCAATTCTTTTCTCGGCTTTGCTAAGCGACCGTCATATTGGCTGTCAGGAACAGGACCGACCACGGGCAGGGAGAAGTGTCGGCCATGCGAAAGAAATCTTTACTCTCGTTCTAGTGGTACTTTTAGGACTGTAACTTAAACGTATATGTTGTCGTTAGGGACTTGGAAAATGAGAAAGTTTCGGAATGATATTGAAAACCACCCGCATATTCGTCTGACACCGTGGACCGCAAGGGGGATATGTGCCTGACTTCTCTTCATAGCCATTTTTTGCAGACAAAGAAAGAGAGCTGTTCAGTAGCGGTTCCAAAAGACAAAAGGGTAAGCTGCTGTAAATACTTAGCACCATCAATTTATTATTAATTACATTCTAGTTTGCTACTTTATATGGCTATTTAGGAGTAAAGTACCACTGTCTTTGTAATTTAGTTTCAGGATAGCTAGCTGGCTAGCTCATACCTAACGTTAGCTAGCTGCCGCTAGTCAGCCACGGCTAGATTGCTATCCAGATAGATTACAATGCTACCACCAACTCAATGGGGCTGTTCGTTTACGACTCCATTGCAGCCCAACGGTGCACGGAGTTGTCACTGTTTCGAATGAGGAGTAGCGGAGTGACTGCTACGTCCTCGACTCGCAACCTAGATAAGCAAATGGGTGTAGCATTAACGTAAGTTAGCTAGTAAGGTGCGCGTAGTAAATAAGATCGCTATTTAGCAGATTAGAGATGGATAAATTAACTTAGCTAGCTTAAGTAAATGGCATACAAAATGACCGAGCTTTTGACTGTCCTGAATTAAGTTATTGCAAGAATCTGACATGGGATTAATCTCCACATGAATTAAAATGCTTTCAAGAGGTGCATCATAAAATATTTTATATAACATTAACATGTCAAATCTGAGCGGGCAGCTCTGGACACCGCTGGCCTCATGATAGTCCATCGCCCATATGAACCAAAACGCGTGAACCTGATGTAGCCTAGCCTGCAAGCTAACGTTAGATTCAGAGCCGATTTCTCACTAACTAGCTATATTTTCACAGTGTTTAAATCGAATCAAGTTATTATTTAATATACATAGACACTATCATAGCTGGCTAAACCTTTTGTTCTCCGATAGATCCGACAGATCTTCGCTCTCCGGCCATGATGTAATGCTAGCGAGACTAGCTAGCTAACTATGCTACTAGCTAGCTGGACTATGTCCAGTGCAGTGGGAGTTAGCTAACGCTAGCA
Organism: Borostomias antarcticus; assembly: GCF_949987555.1. Classification (NCBI taxonomy): domain Eukaryota; kingdom Metazoa; phylum Chordata; class Actinopteri; order Stomiiformes; family Stomiidae; genus Borostomias; species Borostomias antarcticus. The sequence continues at coordinate 8,511,798 of NC_140258.1, forward strand.
TGGGCTAACTATGCATGCAGCCTGACCGAGGAGGATAAGGCCTTCGAATCATATCACTAGGCCTGTTCTACATCAGTTTAAATAGCCCTTGTAGACGGGCTCGTATATTGGCGTGTGATATTAAAGGTCTTACAAACGAGTACTGGTCGAACATATTTAGCAAAGAGTTGTCTGACCAAAGTGTTGTCAGATGAATGTGTGAATGGATGGCCCGTCACATGCACATGCCTGCTATGTGTCACATTGTAATTCGCATTTGTAAACTTCTATTATGCATTTATTACTTTGATCCTGATTAATGTATTATGGGCTATCATTCATTAAACAGGCCAGAACCTCATTAAACAGGCTATAACCTTAACTGGTTTACCACAGACGGGTATATTGTTCATCCTTACCGCCGTAGATAACTAATTCCCAGTCTTAAAGTTAGGCTGTATAATGTTGAGACGTGTCTGCAATATTTTCCTGGTCTCCCACTGTCTCACTGCTTTAATGTGGTGACTTATAAGTTGCATGATCACAAGTCTATTAACAAGTCTATGGTATCAGTTAGCCTACTAGTTCTGCTGATATGGTTCAAATGATGGACAAAAGCGTTTGCCTGATGGACATGACGAAAGACTCAGTTCCTTGGTGAAGGCCTTATGGCTCCCTGTCATCCCGCACACATCTTTCTAAAAGCGAAACACCATACACATCTCATTTAGCCCACTCTGGGCAGAGAGAAGTCTTCCTCCCTTAATCTTGTCCGCTCTCCAGCCCTCGCTTAGATCACTGGGGTCCCTAGAGGATGGGTGTGTGAGGCTGTTGAGGAGCAGAAGTAGCACAGTTCTGTTTCAAGGCAGGTCTCAAAATGGGCTGGGGAGGCATTGTTAGCCATGTAAGTCGTAGTGGTGAATCATTCTATTTGAGATTGCCGTTGCATTGCTCGTACTAAGCTGTACTGAGTGCAATTACTTCTAATGCTCCACTTTTACATCCATAGCTATAATTGGCAGTTTCAGCAGTTTAAAACTGAAAAGATAGTGGTTGTGGTATCAAGGCGTAGGTCTGTGTTGAATTTGTTGCTCTTGGCAGCAGTGTCTCTCTCTCTTTCTCTCCCCTGCACTACAGCCTGTACCTTGTCTTGTTAGCTGTGCATTGAGTGCACTGACATTCAAGGCAGAGATGTGCATATTCTAGGGGGCGGCCTCTATGCCAGCCTCTCATCTGCTGTATTATTTTGGGTGCCGCTTTTGGAGTGTTCACCGAGTCCCTTTGATGCCTAATCAGAATGAAGCCATGCTAATGAGGACACAGGATGGGGGTAGATTAGCTAACTGACCCCACAGCGCTTGCTGGCAGTGCTTGTTATTTCACCCTGGTCCATTCCTTCAGAGCAGGACATAGTTGGAGAGCTACAAGACGGCCCAACTCACACAGGCCTGGTAGGTTGAAGAGGTTCCTACCTACCTAGATACTGACAACTTTGTATTTGATAGCAATGCTCTTTAGAAATGTAGGCTATGCATTTTAATGTAGGCAGTAGGCACTAAGTAGTTGTATTCTTGATTCCTCACTTTGCTGCCCCAATGTTAGAATTTGTAGACACATTTTCTTATCCCCTATTTACAACATGGACCACATGTTGTGTGTTATAAGAGTTATTCTTGGGCACAATTTAACGAATTGGACAGCTAGCCCTCTTCTCCCCCTTTTCTTGTAAACTGGAGCTTTTCTTTTGTTTGTTTTTTGTGGAGGTGATTAGCAAGCAGAAGGAGGATAAAACGCACCAACCCACATGGAAAAATACAGCCTCCCAAGATGGTCCTGATATGGCCTCATATTACAGTCCATCTACTGGAAAGACAAAAGGTGGTGCGTTTGTGAACATATGGAAAATGATAAGGCTTTAGCCTAGTTCTTCTCACACGTTTCTGTTGCCTAGTTTATATTGTGTTGGCCATACACTGCATTGTTTCAAAAGGGAGCAGGTGGACTGGACAGGTCTTTTATATCCCCCACTATGCTCATGTGAAAGGCCAGGCTGAGGTTGTGTTGAGTTTCTGTATAGATTAAAACCATTTACAAACACACAGAATAGTCACTCAAAATATGCGGCATAGGCTACTACACAGTCAAGTGTAGTACTCACTCACCGTGGAACTCATGGGGAACAGTAGGTTATGGGCCTGAATTTGGTCTTGCAAAATTGCTCAGATCGAAGCATAATACTGTGCTTTTGAAGTAGCCTATAATATTGATCCCCTAAAACATGATTTTGCTGCAGAGGTGCTAATCACACAAGTAAGGTTATGTAAGTAATTAAAAAATGTCATGGTATTACTTTATTTCCCCTTCAGAATATTCTTGTATTTTTTGCACTGATCTGGTTCCTGCAAATTCATCATACCTATCATTTTGAGGGTTGCACACATTAATAAATTATTTATCAACACTGTATTCAACATTGTATTCTTATTAAATATGTTATAAATCTGCAAACCCTATTCCAATATAACATCAGCTTACACATAAATGGATAAATGTTTAGTAGCTCATTAATTGCTCTGTTGTACACGGTACACTTGCTTAGCTATTCTGTTGCTCTTAGTCTGGATGGGTGTGGATGGTCTAACTTATCCTTGCTAGTGTCTACCTAAAAGTGTGATTGATAGAGGTGGTTGTGTCATAGATAAGATGATGGTTTTAATGTCCTTGGTGATTGGACCAGAAGAAAAGTCCCCAGTAGGTTGGAGGGTTGTGTTGCTGGCCATGAAGGTGGGATTGCTTACAGGCATTGATGATCAATTGTCTTGTCTTGCTGTATACATTTTCAGTCTCCAGCACACACATGGAAAATGATACACAATACCTTCCGCAGCGTTCTATTGACTTAGTTCACAATTACAAACTGAGAAGACCGATCTGCTGCCAATGGGGCTCCAGGGGGGTGGGAACACAGAGAGAGGGAACTCTTCCAAAAAACACAATGCACATACACAGGACACACACAGATGATGTAGTCTACTGTAGTGCATGATGTTATAGCGAGCTGTGTGTATGTGTATATCAGGACTCGATACTGCGACCAAAATGAACCCAAAAAAACAAAATATGCGACAGTTTGTTGAGTGTGCGCGAGTTAAAATTTCACGGGTTCACATTCGTGCGAGTGCATAATGCACTCCCGTCCAACCTGCACCCCCACCACCAGTGCGTGTAGCTTACTGACCATGAAAGTACTAGATTCACGAGACTATGAAAGTGCAAGCAGGTAGAGTGCACATCAAGCCCCCCCGTGAATACTGTCAGGCTACAACGCTGTTGATTGTTATCCATTTAGCTATGTGTTACAAAGATAGAGCGGTCTTTAGCGTATTATTTCAAAAGACAAAATGAGAGGTGAATCAACAAATGAGGATAGAGGGTCGATGATGAGAGTGCAGGTGAAGGTAGGGAGAGACCCACTGAGAAGAAGAAAAAGTAGACTACTACTTTAAACCACAATGGCTACCTAGGCCTACCTGGTACAAGGCCTACCTGTGGTCGCAGTATGAGGTGAATGCTATGCTGTACTGTAAGTAAAGCCCAAATCAGTATTCCGTAGATTTTTGCGCTGCGTGTGGTGAAAATGCCTGGCTCGCGCTCTATTCGCCTGTCCAGTGTGACAAAATGTGCTGGTGCGACCTACTGAAAAAGTTGGTTGGCTCGGTGCTACTACTCTAAAAATGAGTGTAGAGCCCATACAGTATGTGTGTGTGTGTGTGTGTGTGTGTGTATGAGTGTGTGTGTGTGTGTGTGTGTGCCACACGCTCCAAACGCAAGATCCATGCTCCAAATGCAAGATCCATGCAGGCACAAACTTGCCACTACAGTAGGGCTTCTGTACCGACTTCCCAGTGTCAGAAAGCTTTGTCTGAGTCGCAGGTCATGGGTCCTCCATCAGGATAATGACCCAAAACACACAGCTAAAAACACCCAAGAATGGCTAAGAGCAAAACATGGACTATTCTGAAGTGGCCTTCTATAAGCCCTGATCTAAATCCTATTGAACATCTGTGGAAGGAGCTGAAACATGCAGTCTGGAGAAGGCACCCTTCAAACCTGAGACAGCTGGAGCAGTTTGCTCATGGGGAGTGGGCCAAAATACCTGTTGACAGGCGCAGAAGTCTAATTGAGAGTTACAGAAATCGCTTGATTGCAGTAAATTGCCTCAAAAGGTTGTGCAACAAAATATTAAGTTAAGGGTACCATCATTTTTGTCCAGGCCAGTTTCATTAGTTTTTTTTTTCTGTTGAACCACAATTCAAAAGCAATTTAACTAATTTTCATTAGTTAATTTGCATTTCTTTTTTTAATTTATTATTACTTTTGTCAGTTTTAAGTTATTTCAGTGACCATTGTGGGTTTTTCTTTCTTTAATGGAAGGGTACCAACAATTTTGTCCACGTCTGTATTGTAATAAATAAATATATATATATATCACATAAGTATTCACTCCATTTGATATGACACTCAAAATTGAGCTCAGGTGCATCCTTTTTTACACTGGTCATCCTTGATCATCCTATTCAAAAAAGGGGACTAAAGGGTGTGTGCCAACTACTGAGGCATCACATTACTCAGCCTCCCAGGGAAAGTGTACTCTTAAGGTGCTGAAAAGGAAGGTCCGGCCGATAGTCGAACCACCGACCAGCTTTTCACTCTCGCAAAGATCTAGGAGGATGTCCAACCTGTCTACATGTGTTTTGTGGATTTGAAGAAGGCTTATGACCAGGTCCCTCGAGAGATATTGTGGAGGGTTCTGCAGGAGTATGGTATGAGGGGGTCCCTGCTCAGAGTAGTACAAGCTGTAATATTTATAGTAGTTTTTATATAGTTAGTAGTCATAGTAGTACTATCAGTAGTTGTATTACATTAGTAGTATCAGTAGTTTTTATAGTAGTTTATCTTTATAGTAATAGTTATAGTAGGCTGGTATTACCAGCAGGTGATACGTCCGGCTGCTGCAACTAGCCTACCTCACATTTTCTCCAGGAAATGTACTTTCTAGTTCTAATTGCTGTAGCAGAGCCAAGCAGCATTCTACAAAGACGCGGTTCAAGCTCAATCACTTATCCCCCATCTCATAGCAATAATCAAATATTTAAAACTCATGAAATCTTACATACTACAGCTTTAAGCTATGATGACCACCACTCATTACCTGACCTGTGTACAGTGATGACGCCCCTGGTCAAGAAGGAAGAGTCGAGTGGCAGCAGGTCTTGCTGGGGCTGGCCAGGATGTCATGAGTTGGTTTAGAGAGCCATTGCTACTGGGGGAGGAAAGGAGAGGTCTTGATAGCCTCAACTTAATCAGTCGTGTTCTTGTCTGCCTCTGCTTCTCTCCGCTCGGTAGATCCCCTCCGCTCGGCAGATCCCCTATCTCTTAAGACAATGATGTGCCACGGTGGGTGTAACTATTTATCCAACCCAGACTAATGTGGGGGCGGGGCAGCTTGTTCCAGAATTTGGAGGCAACAACGACAAAGGCTCAGTCCCCCCTGTGCTTTAGCCTAGATTTAGGGACGATGAGGAGCGACTGGTCAGCCGACCTGAGAGACCGTAGTGGGATGTATAGATGTAGGGTGTCAGTGAGATAGGGTGGGGCCAGACCATTCAAAGCTTTACAAGCAAACTATAAAATCTTAAAATTAATCCTAAACTGCACAGGAAGCCAATGGAGGGAGGCAAGAACAGGAGTAATGTGTTCTCGTTTACGTGTCCCTGTCAGTAGCCGGGCATTAGCATTTTTCACTAGCTGGAGACGTGACAGCGAGGCCTGGCCGAGACCAACATAAAGGGCATTGCAGTAATCGAGGTGGGTGGACACAAACTCTCAAAGTCACGAAAGGAAAGAAAAGACTTGACTTTAGAGAGTTGCTTCATATGTAAAAAGATGCACCTGACCAAAGCAATAATCTGTTTGTCCATTTAAATCTCACTGTCAGTTTTCACCCCCAGGTTGGTTACTATGGGCTTGACATATGACTCAAGGGGGCCAGGGTCTGGAGGTAGAGTACCAGAACCACTAGGACCAAACATAACCTCAGTTTTACTGTCATTACAGTTTAGAAAATTCAAGGCCAGCCATGCTTTGATGTCCCTGAGACATTCCAACATCGGTTTAAGAGAGTTAGGGTCATCACATTTTAAAGGCAAGGCAAGGCAAGGCAAGTTTATTTATATAGCACATTTCAGCCCCAGGGCAATTCAAGGTGCTTTACATGAGACATTAAAAGCATTAAAACAAAAAGCAAGACATAATAGACATTTAAAACAAAAGGCAGGACAAATTAAAAGCATTAAAACAAAAAGCAAGTCATTATAGACATTTAAACAAAAAGCAGGACAAATAGAATACAGGAATAAAAGTTACAGTGCAGTATACTGATAAACATAGCTCCTCTTAGAAAGCAGTGGCAAAAAGAAAAGTCTTCAGGCTTGAGGCAGGTATATTTGTGAGTCGTCTGCATAAAAATGGAACGAGATGCCATGTTTTTTTAATAATAGACCCTAGGGGGAACAGATGGAGTGTAAAAAGGAGGGGCCCCAGAATGGAACCTTGGGGTGCACCACATGGGAGGGACAAATTCATCACGCAAATGATGATGGAGATTCACCATGACTCACAGAAAAACTCCTCTCAGACAGATATGACCTGAACCACTCTAGAGCAGTACCTTCAATGCCCACATAATGCTCTAGGCGAGGGATGAGGATGGTCAACTGTGTCAAAAGCAGCTGTAAGGTACAAGAATGACAGAGTCCCCAGAGTCGGCAGCCAATTAAATATCATTAAACACTCTCAGAAGGGCGGACTCTGTACTGTGAAGAGCCCTAAAACCCGACTGGAATACCTCCAGAATGCAGTAAGTATCTAAAAAAGACTGCAGCTGCAAGGCTACCACTTTCTCAAAAAATTTTGAAATAAAAGGGAGCTTAGAGATGGGTCTGAAATGAGAAAAAACAGGTATCCAGACCAGGCTTTTCAGGATCATAAGAAGGAGGTGAAATACATGCTCTAATAGTTGCAATCTTGTCAACAAAAAAGTGTAAAAATGCTTCACAGGTTTCAGCAGGAACTTTAGTACAGCTGGATGGGGGGGGGGGTTAAGAGCAGAATTAAGAGTGCTAAATAGAACGCGGGGCTTATGACAATTATTTTCAATAATGTCGAGAGCAGAGAACTGAGCAGCAGACGAGGGCCTAAGCATGCGACAAATACGAGCCGGTACACCTTGTGGGCCAAGGCCTATATGACATGGAATACAGATCTCAAATAAAACAGGCATGTGATAAGAGAAAAAAGCATCACATATTTCGACATTAAAAACTGGCAAACCACATAAGACAAGATCAAGAGTATGTCCATGTTCTTGGGTGGGATGAGTCAGACTGCACAAGACTGAAAGCATCAATAAGATTTAAAAAGTCCCTTGCCAGCGGCTTTGTGGGACAACATACGTGAATGTTCATATCGCCCAGGATTAAAACACGGTCATACTTTGGCATTATATCAGCCAAGAGCTCAGAAAAGTCATTGATGAAGTTCCTGTTATATTTAGGTGGACGGTAGATCAGCGCGCACAGAACACGATGAGAGCGGCCAAGCTCGAACATGTTCATTTCAAAGCTAGAGAAGGAGGCAGACGAAAGTTGTCGACATTCAAAGCTGGTTTTATACACAGTCGCCACCCCTCCGCCTTGATCCGTGGTCCTTGGTGAGTTGAAATATGAACAGTCAGGCGGTAAAAGTTCAGAGAAAGAGCTTGACTCACCAGCACCCACCCATGTTTCAGTCATACATAAAAAGTCAAGTTCACGGGAGATGAAAAAATCCTTCAATATAAATGTCTTATTTGGTAGCGATCTAGCGTTTACCAGGGCTATCCAGGGAGGCATTAAGGCGCATGATACACGACAGATATACAGATACTTGTTCCAGCATGAGATGATTTGGATGGATTCTGTTTTAAGAACCAGTGTTGGGAACGGTATTTTGCATGGCTGAAGGAGATCTGCTACTGTAAGTCTGAAGACTTTAAAGGCTAAGGGCCCCCTACCCCTACAATCCTTGTTTAACCTCCGCATGGTGGATGAATAAGCTCCCTCAGTGAATGTGAGTGAGTGTGTGAGTGTTGGCTTTCTGCTTCCCTGTCGTGACAGGGAAGGTTCTTGGTCAGGCCCAGACTGGCTCTGCGATATAGTACATACCAGCACATCAGCTGGGAGCAGATCCCTGGGTTCATTTTTAGCCATGGCCTTGTGTCCCTGCACGTCTGCCTGGCAACTCTCTCCCTCTCTCTTTCTCTCTCTCTCTTTCTCTCTCTAATCTCTCTTTCTCTCTCTCTTTTATACATGCATTCTGTTGGCAATGATACCCCCCTTTTACTCTAATCTACATTCATCTAGAACTTGGTTCATCACAACGGCTGAAGAAAATGGAAGTGTGTAACCACCATGTGGATTTGTGTTTTGTATGTAGATTATAAGTCCGTACCATGGACTCTGTGGACTGTCTTCTTGACCAGTGGCTTAATCTGACACGTTGTGCGTCTCTCTCTGGCAGGTCTTGGCCTCCTATCCATGGAGAAAGTGGGCAAGATGTGGAGCAACCTGAGGAGCAGATGCCAAACACTCTTCCACAGCGATGGCGCGGGACCCAGCAGCGAGAGCGGCGTGGACAGTGTGCACTGTGTGGTGAGCCTCGGTCGGGGAGGCAGTCCAGGGGAGGCCCAGGCTTCCGGGGCCCTCAGCCCGTCGCGGAGCCTCTTGCCGCTCCCCCTGGTGTCCGCCGGCCGCCGTCAAAACTGCGTGTCGGACATCCCTCAGATCTTGGAGATCACTATAGACAAGGAGAACGAGGATGTAAGGGGGGTCCCTCTGGCCCGGAGAGACTCATACTCTCGCCACGCACCTTGGGGGGGCAAGAAAAAACACTCGTGTTCCACTAAGACCCAGAGCTCCCTGGAGACTGACCGGCGGTCGGGGCGCTCCCGGGGGGCGGGCGGCCGCAGGGAGCGACGCTACGGGGTGAGCTCCGTCCAGGAGATGGGCGACTCCGGGGGCGGGGGGCGTAGCCTGAGTGCTCGCTCCCTGCGCCAGCGGCTGAGCGACACGGTTGGCTTGTGCCTCCCCCTGCCCCCCCGCCGGCGCTCGCGTTCCTCCAAGACCCCCGTCGCCTCCAAGCGGAAGATCCACCTGACGGAGCTGATGCTGGAGACCTGCCCCTTCCCGCCGGGCTCCGACCTGGCCCACAAGTGGCACCTGATCAAGCAGCACACGGCACCCGTCAGCCCGCATTCCTCCACCGCGCTGCTGGACGCCTTCGACCCGGCCCACCCCTCCCCCGAGGACGAGGAGGAGCGCCTGCGCGAGCGGCGCCGGCTCAGCATCGAGGAGGGCGTGGACCCGCCGCCCAACGCCCAGATCCACACGCTGGAGGCCTCGGCGCAGGGCGCCTCCTCCCTGTACAAACTGGGACCAAAGATGGCCCCCTCCTGCGCGGCGGAGGCCTCCGGTGGGGAGGCGGCGCGGGGGGGCGGCGCCAGCGGCTCGGGGGGGGCCTCGGCGTCGGGGGCGCAGGCTGCGCCAGGCGGGCCGGTGGTGGCGGCAGCGTCCCAGGACTGCGACTCGGAGGAGGACTCCACCACCCTCTGCCTGCAGGCCCGGCGGCCCAAGCAGCGGCACGCCTCCGGCGAGGGCCACCCGGGCCGCGGCCAGCCGGGCCCCTGGAAGGTGCACACCCAGATCGACTACATCCACTGCCTGGTGCCGGACCTGCTGCGGATCACGGCGCTGCCCTGCTACTGGGGCGTGATGGACCGCTACGAGGCCGAGGCGCTGCTGGACGGCCGGCCCGAGGGCACCTTCCTGCTGCGCGACTCGGCCCAAGAGGACTACCTCTTCTCCGTCAGCTTCCGCCGCTACAACCGCTCGCTGCACGCCCGCATCGAGCAGTGGAACCACAACTTCAGCTTCGACGCCCACGACCCATGCGTGTTCCACTCGTCCACCGTCACGGGCCTGCTGGAGCACTACAAGGACCCCAGCGCCTGCATGTTCTTCGAGCCGCTGCTCACGGCGCCGCTCCACCGGACCTTCCCGTTCGGCCTGCAGCACCTGGCGCGCGCCGCCATCTGCCGCCAGACCACGTACGACGGCATCGGCGCCCTGCCGCTGCCGCCCGCTCTGCAGGACTTCCTCAAGGAGTATCACTACAAACAGAAAGTGCGTGTGCGCTGGCTGGAGAGGGAGCCACCGCTCAAGGTCAAATAGAGGCGGGGCCTCTTCCCCTGCGGCCTGCTCAGGCGCACGCTTGGGAGCGGGAGGGAGTCCGAAACTAAGAAACCTCCCAGCAGCCACCAGGAGAGGCCGTTACCGGCATTGGCTCTCCGTCAGGCATAGAGGAGGAGTTTAGGTGAAAATGAGCTATACAAGATTCATTCTAATCTCTTTATTGTTTTAGTTATTACTTACATCACACGGAATACATATGTATGATTATATTCAGTATAACGCTGTCTGGCAAGCACATGTTTTTAGTGTTGAACAGGTTTTTAAGGAAAGGGAGAGCAAACACAAGTCTCCACACTTGGTCTCCCTTTCTCTCTCGCTCACTGTCTCTCTCTCTCTCTGGTTCTTTGTGCTAAGTGTCTGCCTGATCCCACAGCATCCCCTTGCCTGTAGACCTGCCTGCATGCCCCCCATCCCCCACCCCCGGTGTCCACTCAGGCCCACAGAGTCAGCCATGTTGTACAGTCCACTCGTGAGCTCTGTTGCTCTCTTCTCTCTCTTACTTCACCAAGCACCTAGAAGACCACTCTGAAAGGTTTGAGGTGTGGGGGAGTGAGATCGGAGACGGCCCTGGAGGGGTGTTGGGGCGGCGGTGTTGACGAAAGTAAAAGTGGACCTCAGTCAGGGGGCTTGGTCGATGGTTCAGTGTCGTACAAACGCCTACCTAGCCAACGCTATTTTTCATCGGATCAGTTTGAAATATGCATAACCAGCCATGGCTAAAGCGTGTTAGAGGAGAGGATAGCGGCTGGAGTCACATGGCAGGGATGGCACTGGGAGACCTACCTAGGTCTGAAGGAACGGTACTGACCGTCTGACCGTAGGCTAATTACTGTCCACCACCGACGACTGGGGCACTGGGGTACAGTTTTAAAAGGCCATGAATCATTTTACCCATACTTATTGTTGATGTGCTCACAGCGGTCTGTCAGTTGGTCCAAACTGACAGCAGGCACTTTAATTCTGTGCATGCAGTTGTGGAACCCTCTCCACACACACAAACACACACACAAACACGCACACACACGCTACACACACACACACACACACGCACACACACGCTACACACACACACACACGTCACACATGAACTCAGTCCACAGTACATGATGCTTCAAGTGTGTGATTAAGTTCCCTGGGTTATCTCTCACCGTCTGTTTTTTTATGGACCTACTTTATGGTGTCTTGAGACTGTAACCCCCCCCCCCCCCTTCTCTCCCTCCAGTGCTAATCTTTCTCTGTGGCACCTTCTATGCAGCTCACTGTAAATGATTCATGACTATTGTCACCCAGTGACATCTAAGAAAAACTCCACACTGATCACTGTGTGCGTACCTGTCCGTTCGTGCGTGTGTGTGTGCATAGTCAGCACCCTCCATTGATGTTTCACACACCGTTATCTGAAAATCCTCCCCTCTTCCCTTAACTTGCGTAACAAAACCACCACTGTCCCTCCCTCCTTCCCTCCCTCCCTCCGAGTGATTTCTTATGTAGAGCTACTCTAACAGACTGCTAGCCATGTCCACAACGGGAAGCCTAGGCCAACATTGTGAAAGGTTGCAGGAACAAGTTGATGACAAAGAGTGACTGACATTGCTGTGCCTTTTAGAGAGCCCCCTGTTGTATCTGAGAAGGAAACGCATGTTTCTGTTCAGTCTTGAGCGTGGTGCATGAAATGTTCCAGCCCTCTGTACTCTGTAACTCTTTAAAGAGGATGAAGGATCAGGTGAAGAGCTCTGAGCTCACTCTCTAACATTAAAGGTGCACATTCAAATCCTAAAGACATCTGTTGGCGAGTTTGGCAGTGGTGCTATTTTCCCATCTGCATAGATTGATTTAGCTCGAAAATGGACATGGCTGTTAGTCGGTTTGTACTAGTAATCTCCTCCTTCACATAAAGTATGTCCAGTTGTCATGGTGCTTGTTAACTCTCTCAGAGATTATGGCCCGGTCCATTTTTTTCTCCAAATATCAATGTTATCAAGAACATTGATTACAGCTGCAGGTTGGCGGGCATTAATCTTCCCTACTGTCCAGGACATCATTTTGGGTTTTTTTCTGTTTGAACTAAGGGCGATGGACTGTGGACTGAGCTGCTGTGGTGAGGGGAGGCAGAGCCATGTCAGACACCTATAGACAACAAACACTCACATCTAGAAACTCTATGTAACACTTAACACAAGATAATGGAGGAACTTGCAAAGATAATGTGTACGAGAATCCTGTCTGAGAATAATGTATATTATTAATATAGCTCTAACTAATGTGATGTCCATGATGATGATGATGATGATGGTGATGAAACCCTGGTTTGGAAAGTCATAATCTCAAATCCTGTCCCTGATTTACAGAGATGTTTATTGTAACTACCCCACCATCAGTGTAAGCTTTGTGCGTGTGTGTATGGTGTGTTTGTTGAGGACAGGCTGTGTTCAGCTCTATGAGAGAGAGAATTATGAATGGAAATGTGCAATGCATATGTCAGCTCATTCACGAGCATCTCTTGAGTGTCTGTGACCAAAGCTCCGTCGTCGGAAGGCGTTGCACACAATAGGCCATTATGTAGTAGTGACGCTTGCCACTGTCTCCAAGCTTTGTATGTGTGTTCTAATTCACGTGACAAAATCGATTTCAAAGCAACTGAACAAACATTTCAATAATGGCCATTTGGGAGGGTCAGAAAGCTGCGCCCAGTTGGTTCTAAATGGTTTAAGAAAGGAGCCGACAATAAAATGTCCCCCTCCTCCTCAGCTCTGCAAGCCAGGAAGTGTTTTTACTAACCAACCTTCTTTGCCAAGCTCCTAGTTAGTGCTTCTCTCACAGACAGTGTGCTAGGGAACGAGATGTTTTTTGTTTTTTTCGAAAGGCGGCAAAAAGTGACAGCATCCTCATGGTGACGGGTCAATCCTGAAAGAGGCTTGGTGGCGTTGTAATGGTTCAAATCAGCTCCCTCACCTGCCGAGTCCGGTCAAACCGAACCCACGCCGAGTCACACCCCATCCCCCTCTGGCCTGCACTTTGTTTTCTTTGGAAAGCTTGAATATCGCATGTCGACCGCCCCCGTCTGCGTCCATGATGGAGTGACAGCAGGGCTGGAGGACTGTCGGAATAGAAGAAGAAAAAAAGAGACGTACAAGTTGCTTGCATGTGCACTTTTATGTTTAAACATCCACATTCACGTCTTTCTCACACCCTGACATTTTGTATGGGGTATCTTTTCGAACATAGACTCGCACAGACACACGCACGCACACGCACTTCCACATACATGTACTTACACACAGACGCACGTCTCCCTCCATGCCACCTGTCTGTCATGCTAGCTCCTAGTGCTGGCGAGCTACTCCTGGCATTGCCCCACCCCACCCGCGGGCGCTAATCATGGTCTAAATTTACCTCTCCGGGGTCTAAATTTACCGGGCACTAGAAGGGCCACTCTGTGTTTTCTAATGGGTGCTGTGTGAGTCATGGTCTCTCTCTCACTCTCTCTTCTCAAACCACATCCTCAACATCACCCTGCTGATGCTGGGTTAGGTGGACTTAGGACCTGTTGTTTGTGCCCGCCCGCCCTCCCCACACACACACACACACACACACACACACACCCTCCGGAGGCTAAGCTAAAGTTAGCATTAAAGAAAGCTCTTGCTCCAGTCACACACAATGTCCCATTGAGTGGCCCGGCTTCCTGCTGAACAGGGTGGAGAGGGGGAGGGTGGGTGGGGGGAGAGGCGGTAAGGATCCGTGAAAAGGTGAAAGTAATGGCACTTTAATTGTGTGTAGTTTTGTGTGTTTTTGTTAAAAGATGAGGTTGGTGTGTGTGTGTGCAAACGCGTGCATGTTTTTGGAGACTGTGGTCCTGGAGTATTTCATTTGTATTCGGGCTTGCGGACGTATTTTATGCTTAGCTGCAGACTGCCAGGTGTGTGCGTGCGGAGTCCCGCTGAGGGGTCTGGTGGAGGGGATGTACAGTTTGCTGTGAGGGGTGTCCAGTGGCGACCCCTATGAACAAAGCCTCTTGTTCCCCTATTCTCAGGCAGGCCCACGGTGAAGCTAGTTCCAGGATCCACGTCTCGCTCCCGTTTTCCCCATGGGAAATATCTGTGACCGTTACAGTAGCGCTTTTGCCATAGAACCTGTAGAATAAACCCCCTATTGTATGAATGTGGAGTCTCGGGAGAGAAAGGATTTTTTTTTTCCTGTGGTGCATTAACCGTTCGGAACACACACACACACACACACACACACACATTGCACACTTAGACACCAACACACAGCTCCACACTAAGAACATACACTCACCTGCCCAATACCAGGATGTCTAAACAAGGACCACATATTTGCCAGCGCCACCTCTCTGGATCCCAGGAAGGGAAACGAAGGCAGGTGTTTACATGTATATTATATTCTGTGTTCAAAGAAGAAGAAAAAGTCAAACTAAACTATTTTGAACTATATCAGTGGTAGAACTTACACACTAGTAGCTGCACTATGAACCTCTGATTTGGAGAGAAATCCCCTGGGTCTCTTATGAATCCTGAGACAGGCGGGTCAGACCACCAGCCGACTGTCCACCCTAGTGAGACGCCCTCGCCAAGGTCGAGATGATAACTTAGGGTCATGGTTTCAGCTCTTCAGAGGAATATAAAAAAAAAATCTTTAAAAAAAAAAGTTATATCCTCATCTTTCCCATATTTTGTTCGGAAAGCTGAGTCAGTGCTATATGCAAACCGCAAAAAAAGATGTATGACTTAAAATTATTATTTTTCATTATTCTCCCTAATATGCAATGGAGTGTACTGTAGCTATGGTTGCAATCCCTCTGTCACTTTAATGCTGTCACTTTAATGCTGTATGTGCACATTTGTTGCTGTGTGGATGTGGGTGCCGTGGCAACAGGACTTGACAATGATGGGGACTAATGGTTGTCATTTCTACAGTGCCGTTGTGTTCCCAGACTGCCTTATTTGTTCTGACCAATCACAAGAGCCCCTCAAATCCGGGGCCGCAGCCACTGCCACAGGCTAACCAAACTCCCGTCAGACGAATATCGCTGTTCCGTTTTTTCTCTCTTCTCTTTTTCTTTTTTTTCTACTGCTGTCAGGAAGGATTTGGAGAGTTGTACGACGACATAAACATGTTCACATTTCAGTCTTTGTTCTGTGCATCTGCTTCACCATTGAAAACAGTTTGTTTCTTTCCAGTATAACCTGTTCATTTGAAAAGAGCCGTATGATGCGACACGTGTAGCTGTCACTCTTGGTGCTTGGCTTATGCTTCATTGTCTTAATATTCCAAATAAAAAAAAAACTGTTAAGTGTAATCCACGTCAGGCTGTTTGATTCCAAGTCTCACTCTCGTCTCTTGTCCAACTATGTTCCTTTATATCCATAATTAATTGTCATTGATACTTATTTTGGGCTGCATTGATGAGAGTGCGCTGGCTCCAGTCAGAACGGGCCTGGTCTGAGGCTTGGTGGGGGGCTTAGTGGACAGGGGTCAGTCAGGGAGAGATCAGTGGAAGCATTTGCAGCCGCCCCCTCTTCACTTAGCTCCGCATCACAGGATTCCAAATCTGTACCAACTGCCTTCCCTCTACAGGGCCTTGACACTCCGAGCAGATCTGATTACACTGTAGGTAGAAGCTATATGGCAAAGGATCCTTTTGATTTATTTGCCAATATAATTGAGGCTGATTTAGAGATGGGATGTAGGCCTATGGTCTGGCTGGACCAGATTGGAGAGGCTTTTCATCTGTCCTGCCGTCTGGCCAGACCAGGCTTCTCTCCTGGGCCCGGAGCAGGCTGGAGCTGAGGGCACGGCCGAGCTCCCTGGAACCACACAGTTTAGTAGTCAACTTTATAAAATGCCTTTCCAAACCATAGTCACAAGGTGCTGTTCAGTGAAAATACTAAAGAAAAGAAGAAAATTGAAAGTTAAAAATAGTAAATAACAATATAAAGGCATTAAAACTGCAAGGCAAACACAAAAAGCTTAAAGGAGTAGTAAAGGGAAAATGGGTGTTTAGCCCTGTTTTAAGGTTATTTATGATCATATACAATGGTTCAGATCAAAACGTTGACAAAACTAGCACTTTTGAGAAAGTCTGATAATTGCTCTACCACCGTTTTAGTCATACAATGGATGTGGGTCACCCATGTCTTTAAGCCTAGACTTCAGGACCGAGAAGACTGAGAGATCTTGGTGATCTCACTGGCCAGGGGACATAATTAGATAAATAAAGTGGGGCCAGCCCGTGTAGTTCTTTTTATTACGGAAGAGCATTAGGGCCAACAACTGAGTTTATTATTTTTTTAAGCTTCTGAGTTTAAAGTCAGAATTTCTGAGAAAAAAAGTCAGAAATAACTTCTGAGATTAAGGTCACAATTTCTGAGATTAAAGTCACAATTTCTGAGAAAAAAACTCAGAATTTCTGACTTTAAAGTCAGAAATAACTTCAGAGATTAAAGTCACAATTTCAGAGAGAAAAACTCTGAATTTCTCAGAAAAAAAGTCAGAATTTCTGACTAAACTCAGAATCTTAAAAAAAAAAAACTCCACTGTTGGCCCTAATGCTCTTCCGTATTTTATTGTAGGTGATTAAGTGAATTTTAAAATAAATTCTGTGGTCAATGGGTCACCAATGTAGAGTGGCCACTGTCATGTGTGACCTATGTCGTGTCTTGGTCTAGCGGCCACATTTTGGACCAACTGGAGTTTAGTATTTGTTCCTTTGAAATGAAGTATAAATAGCGTGTGGGTTATCGGTTTCAAGTTAACTGACACACACACACACACACACACACACTGAGACACTACCCGAGGCTTATAAATAATTGAAGCACGTCCAGAGAGAGAAAGAGAGGGTGAGAGAGCGAGAGGGAGGGCGAGCGAGCGAGAACACAGGGACAGGAAGCGTTCTATAGGGCTCGCCTGGTGTATCTCAAAAGCAGGAACTGGTGACGAAAAGTTTGATTATTGTCCGTATGTCGACACTAGAAGCGCTTACAATTAGCCTACCCCCCACCTCCACCCACCAAACACAGTTTGACAACCCTGTTCACTTGCAAACCTTCAGGCACTCCAAAGCCACAGACAGCCACCGTACACCCAGGCATTCTGGGAATTTTTCTATTAAGTTGTGGAATTGTGAGTTGGACCCAGACTCCCCCGGGAGGAGCTGGTTGCAGTCCTGGTTGTGCAGGGCTGCTGTTGCTCGGCCAGATGAGCCACGGCCCTGTCAGCCTGCTGGGTTCTGTTCAGTCTGAGACACCTCCTTATCGGCCCTCCGTGGTACACATGGTTCTATCTCTCCCCAGCACACTGTGCTTGGATAAGCAGTTATTGTTGGCAGCGCCATCAAAAGACAAGAGCTAGACAAGAGGAACATTAGGGCAGCTATCAAGGAGATTGAGGGGTTTGGACGGCAGATGACGCCTGCCATTTGCAAGTCACAACCAGCTGCACTAGCTGAATAATTGTCATATAAATTGTTTTCGTTTTGGTCTCGGGAGGGAGGGCCGTCTCTGGAAGGATACAGGGCAGGGGTATTGCCCGGCCAAAATTTCAGGTTGTCCATCCAATGTGGTTGGTGTCCAAGTCACGTACCATTGCACTGTTGCTTTGTCCAAATTGTTCTTTTTGTGTTATTACAATCTGAAGACTATGTGGTTTGTGGGACTCCTATCCCACCCCTGCTGCAACAGTTTGTGTATGCTTTTCATTTCCCTTCACATTTCTTGCCCATACCCCCCCTGCCCCCACACACACACACACACACACACACACCATCAGCACACCACACGCACCTCCCAGTTAACGCGAATTGTATTGACTTTCTATGTAAGAAAGTCGTGCCGCCGGAAAAATTCGCGCCCGGTGTGAACACAGCAAGTCCAGGGCTAGGCACCGATACACACCACATGGTTGCTTGCATGTCATCTGCACACAACTGGGGAGGGAAAGAGAAAGGAGAGAACGACGGAGAGAGAGAGAGAGGAGAAGAGAGGAACGCTACCCCTGCTGCTGCTTCTCCGCCGTTGGACCACAGCCAAGTCTGTGGCAGCAAAGTGAGCACTGACCTCCCGCTCACCTCACACAGACACACATGCACACAGGCTCCCATCCATATTTCATACCAGAAATATATCCCCCCCGACAGTATTTTACACCCGCTCCGGAGATCACTTCTCAGTGGCTGAGAGAGAGCCCAAGGGGCAGGGCCTAAAGCGGCTCCCCTGCGGGCCAACGAGGCGCCCCGAGCCAAGAACAACAGACCGATCGCACGGTCATCTGGAGAAGAGGAGAGCGGGCAGGGACTGCATGGATGAACATCCAAGATGACATTTCTCTTCATTAACCACTGTCACTTCACATTGTGCATCAAGGATATTTCCTGTAACCTTTCAGAGGTTGACCATAGCCAATCATCTGTCCCGATTCTGATTCCAGCGGCCTTCGCCCTTGAGAGTGAAGAGGGAGCTACTGTAATAGCTTAGCGTCGTGACCCCCATTCCCCCACATTAACGACCCCCAGAGAGAAAAGGAGGTTCCCACCTGTTGAACATCTGGCAGTCGAATGCCCCCCATAAACCTCCCTAGTCGCCGTGTCTGCTCCGCTCATGGCTCAAAGTCAGGCGAGCGAAACCCCCGGCCAGCTCCTCTCCCTCTCCGTCGCCTCTCTCTCCCACATCGCCTCCTTCATCTTCATCCTCGACACCCCCCCCCCCCGTTCTCTCTCTCCCTCCCTGCTCCCTTTCTCTCTCTCTCCACTATCCTCCGCATCCTAAGGAAAGCCGGGCCACATGTGAACAGCGAGCATCTGGACTGACCTCTTTTTTTCTTCTGCTTCTGGCAGAGAGACTGGAAAATTGCAGCGGGCATATCCTTCCATTAATCCCTCAATCATCCCACCTTCCTCCTCCCCCTCTGTCCGTCTACCTCGGTATCTCTCCTTAACGGCCTGTTGCCTGTCAAGTACAGTGGTCCAGCATTTACACCACTCATGTCCAAACCACTCATTCTGATCGCGAGGCTCTGAATGGCTCACCGCAAACTATATACGTTTACTTCTCTCTTACTCCTCAGCTCTCTCTCCTTTTCACTTTTGCACTCTCCCTCTCTCCGTCTCTGTCTCTCTCCGTCTCCTCGCCGAGTGTACTGTGTCATTGTTGCTTGGCTGCCCTTCCTGTAAACCCAGGGCCCAGAAGCTCTGCTAACTCTCACCCCTCAGCCCCATCGCCTCTCGCGGGCTCTGGAAAGTTCTCTCTCTCTCTCAGAGCTGGCATCGGCGTCCTGCTCATGTGTTTTGGAGTTCGGACAAAATTCCTCCCTCCTCGATCGCTCCGTCTCCCTCGCGTTGCAGACTTAACATGCCAGCATTGTATTTAATCCCTCTTTCCTGAGATAGCACGGGCCCCCGGCGGCAATATGGGCGCCCGAGAGGGAGCTATGGGCCCTGTGGTGGAGCTGTGTGAGGGCCTGGAGCTGGAGCTATGGGCCCTGTGGTGGAGCTGTGTGAGGTCCCGGAGCTGGAGCTATGGGCCCTGTGGTGGAGCTGTGGGGACCCAGTGGTGGAGCTATGGGCCCTGTGGTGGAGCTGTGTGAGGGCCCGGAGCTGGAGCTATGGGCCCTGTGGTGGAGCTGTGTGAGGGCCCTGAGCCGGAGCTATGGGCCCTGTGGTGGAGCTGTGTGAGGGCCCTGAGCCGGAGCTATGGGCCCTGTGGCGGAGCTGTGTGGACCCAGTGGTGGAGCAGACGCGGTACAGGAGAGTAGGCCGTGAGCTGGTGCTATGGGCCCTGCGGTGCTGGTGCCTGTTGGGTGGGACCTGATGAGCCCTGTGGCGGTGAAGCGCCGAAAAGAGAGCACAAAGACAGAGGACAAAGAGAGACCAGGCTGCTTGCGTTTTCTTTTCCCAGCAGCCAGGATGAATCATAGAGAGAGAGGGAGAGACAAAACCACAGAGTGGCCCAGCCTGCTCCTCTCATCCTCTGTTCTGTTCTCGCTCCCAGACCCCCCGGAGTATTGAACCCCCCCCCCCCACCCCAGGGGTCTTTGTGACTCACACAGCTGTCAGCAGAGGACCCGCCAGCTCCGCCACCATCTGAATACTTCTCAGAGGTTAGAGGTGAGAGGGGCCACTCTTTCTAGTCTGTCGGAGTGGGAATATGTAACACTTTGTTTTTGGTTCCCAGAAATCTAACGAGCTGCCCTGTAGGAAGAATCCAGCAGATTCCACATTAGCCAATCTCATCTTGGACCCCCCCCCCCCCCCCTCCCCAGGAATGAAGAAAGATGACACCCATTCCCCTTTCTCTCTGTAGATACACTAAACCACACAATAGATCACATTGAATTACGATGGGTGTTTTGTCACCATTTTCATGGTGTGATACACAGTAGCGCGTTGTTTTAACGGTCTTGTGTGGCATTTTCCTTGAAGGCTGTAGAGAGAGCAGTGTTTTGTGTTAAGACCATTAGTCAAAGCTCAGTGCAGTCTGACGTGTCAGTCTGCCTGTGGGCTGAACCGAGAGAGCTAGGCGCTGAACCTCCAACAGGAAATGACAGAACTCAGCGGCGAGGCTAAAAATAATGACCGTTGTTGAGGGAGAACCGGAGAGCAGGACCGGGGTAGGCTTTGAGGTACAGCAAATATTATTTCAATGAAACCGCAGGCCTACCACATGGCCATCTTTGAGAGGAGCCCCAGGGAGGCAGCAGAGGGGGAGAGGAGGAGGAGGTGAGAACGACAGGAAAAGGGCCTGGACGTCTCTCACGAAGACCACCAGACCAAGTAGGGGAGCGCAGAGGGACAACCATTAGCGAAGCAGCGTGAGCGCATGCGGGTGTACGCCATAGTGCCCGTCTGCGTGTGTGTGGTATTGTGACTGGCATGTTTGTTTTGCTTTTCTCAATGGTCTAGCAAGCTTTCTTCCCTGACTGCAGTATTGTTCTTGAGGAGAGGAGGGGAAAAAAAGTCTCCCAGAACTGTAATCCTGGCACCAAACCGACACCACTACCCCTCTAACCCCCTCTGCTACTCCTCCTCCTCAATCCTCCACCCCCCCACCCCGTAAGTTCAGCCTGGCACTCCGCAGCGCCAAGCTAAGAATGGAGCTCTCCTCCGGCTCACGCAATGTGGTGTGCTGAAATTTCCTGCAATAAAACCTGATTGGGAAGATACCCATTAAAAAGTGTGAGGAAAGAGCTGCAGGCGTTCCAGCCAACTGCACACAGAGGAGGAGAGCGAGTGAGAGAGAGAGAGAATGCAGGAAGGAAGCAGAGGGATACTCGCGGAGTGACCATTGCTTACCCTGCCAGCACTCTGTGTGTGTGTGTGTGTCTCTCTCTCTCTCTCTTACTCTCGGTCTCCCTCTCCTTCCTAGTCTCTCTCTCTCTCTCTCTCTCTCTCTCTCTCTCTCTCTCTCTCTCTCTCTCTCTCTCTTACTCTCGGTCTCCCTCTCCTAGTCTCTCTCTCTCTCTCTCTCTCTCTCTCTCTCTCTTACTCTCAATCTCCCTCTCCTAGTCTCTCCCTCTCTCTCTCTCTCTCTCATTTTGAAATCCTGTTTTCATTTAGCATATGGCAGAGCTCCCTCTCCCTAAGTTTCCCAAACCAAAAGCTATTTCCTGATTCACTCCCTCTCTCATATCATTATTCCGCTGGACTCTTTTTTTTTCGAGCACTGCCTGTTCTCCGCTTAGGGTGACATCATGGCCTGTTTCTGTGGGGCAGGGGCCCTAAGGGGCCTGTCTCAGGCCCTGCAGCTCAGGGGTCACCTGGTCACTGGACACACACACACACACACGGACGCACACACACACACACACACACACACACACACACACACACACACACAGTAGAGACACACACTGTAACAGTTTGACGGGTTGCTGGGGTGCCAGTCAGGGCTATAGGCCTCACAAATTAGTCATTTGGTTTAGTCAGAGGTGGATATGTTGTCAACTGTATATAGTTTATAGTACTGTACATACAGTAGAGACAAACACATGTACACACACACACACACACACACACACACACACACACAAGCACTCAAGCCAGCTCTGAGAAAATTCAACATTCTGTAGAAAAGGTTAAACAGACAACAGTAGTTGCAATAGTGACTGTAGTCTGTGCCCTGTGGTCATCTGTGCTTGACAGCATGTGAATGTTTGTCTGTGTGTGTGTGTGTGTGTGTGTGTGTGTGTGTGTGCGTGCATGCGTGTGTGTGTGCGTGCGTGCGAACGTGCGTGTGTGTGTGTGTGGGGGGCTGAACACTTGTCTGAGCTCAAGTAGGTCACATGGCTAATATGTTAACGGTTGTGCTTACAGACTATTGCATTCATTCTATAAATGGTCCCATTGTTCCCAATCTCACACTAGGGGCTTTTTATACCACAACCAGTCTGAGCACTTACATGTGTCCAAAAATCTGTAGTCAACCCACTGTACAGTCTCCCCAGTGCCTCAAGGTATCGAGAATACGTTTACACTCTGTCTTTTTGAATGTTGCCTGCCTCTTTGTTGTGTCTGTGGTGCTATAGCTATAGCAAAGCTCTGTTGACAGCCCTCCTCCTCCCCCCCGGTCCAGCTGGGAGGGTGTGGTGGCGGTGGTGGTTGCTGGTATGATGGGAAATGTCCACAGACGCTGGGAAGTTTTGCTCATTAATGGACCGCCTGCCACGAGAGGCTGGCTCCATTTGGACCGGCTAACACACGCATGCCGCAAACAAAAAAAACACACACTGTATGCACACACACACACCGACACACACACTGCATCAAACGCAATAAGGACTGAACAGCTGAATTTACGCCTTTATAGTCAAGTTGAAAATATGACTACAACATGTAGAACATATAAATATAGATGTCTACTTGAGTGTGTACCGAGTATAGAGTCGGTCCATTGTTCCAGCCTGCTGCCATCACGAAAGTGGCATTATGTCACTCAGTCTTATTCCCATTTTATCTTAATTCTCATTCTCTTTTCTCTAGATTTTCTGTGTCCCTACGTGTCATGTTTCATTTTATGTGAGATGTGTTCTACTGCATCTGTGTGTGTGTGTGTGCATGCATGCGCCCATGCATATGTGTGTGTGTATGTATACATGTACATGTGTGTGCATTTGTATGTGTGTGTGTGTGCGCTTGCATGTGTCCATGCATATACTGTATGTGTGTGTGTGTGTGTGTGTGTGTGTGTGTGTGTGTGTGCGTGTGTGTGTGTATGTGTGTGATGGGAGTGGCAACATGCACGCTTTGGGCAACATGGCTGAGCAATCTTTTATAGGTCCCCATAGATCGGCTATTACATGGAAGATATACGGCCCGTTCTTATGATGTGACTTTAGTTAAACCCAGCAACAGTGCTGAGACCCAACAACATGTTGGTGAGTGTTGAAACAAACATGTTGAGACATTGTTTCTGTCAGTGTCTATGGAGTCTGTTGGATTTACGATGCACCATTTTAATCCATTTCAGTAGAGAATGATGACAACAAAACCTTTTTATACTTTATTGTGTGTATCTCATTTCTGGAAATGCCTGTTCTTGTTCTCATCTTCAGCATGTATGTGTGTCAGAGTCTACAGTGTCATGTGTGTTACATGTGCATGTGTGGTCCTCTTTTTTATTGGTCGTGAGGAATGGGTGGTGTCGTCTGATAGGCCAGCGGGGCATGGTGAGGATGGGGCGGCACCGGAACGGACTGGAGGGACGCAGCACCGATACCCTGGACCGTTTGGCCGCCATTGTGTGACTGATTGCGACACAGAGAGATGGGGCGTGGGCAGAAAGCTAGACTGTTCTGTTGGAACAGGTGCTGTAACCTGCATGGCGACTAGCTCACGGACACACGTCCCTGCGTGAAAGAAAGAAAGAAAGAAAAAATACTCTTGAAATCCCTTTGGCGTACCTTGCACTTCTTAAAGTGAAACTTCCTTCCGTTCGCACAATGAAAATAAGATGCAGTTACGCAGGGAGACACGGGGATATGAGGGACAGAGGGAGAGGGAGAAAGGGGGGGGAAAGGAGGAGGGGAGAGAAGGAGAAAGAGAAAGAGAGTGTGGCGTGTGGCGCCCTGCCCTGCACTGGGGGTTTCGAGGCTCAGCTGTTGGCAGGCCTGGGGCCGGAGGATTTGCAGAGCTGTTGTCTGGATGCCTCCCCTGTCCAGACTCCCCTGGCGGTGTCCCCTTACCCTCCCCCAGACGGCCTCGCTAGCTAGCTCCCCCTGACCACCTGTGGTCCTCCCATTCACTCCCCCAGACAGCCAGCACCCCGATACCCCGCCCTGCACTACGCACTCCTCAGCAGCCACCCAAACATGGCCGACCATTCACCTCCATTCATTTTTTGGACTATGGTTACGCAAAAACGTTAAAGGTTTTCATGAAACTCGGTTGGGTTGGTGTAGCATGGGCCAATTTACAACATATTCAATTTTGGAGTGGATCCGAATCACAGGGTGGGTCCACGAGCCGTCCAAACTTGGCCGGCCATTCATCTCATCTCATCTCATTCATTTTTTGGACTTTCGGAGCAAAAAAATCCCTCTAATTATTGCCAATA
>NC_140258.1:8539192-8546692 GCF_949987555.1 Borostomias antarcticus
CCAATAGGCCGAACGGAAGGGTACATGGCCAATTGAGTTAACGTGTTCAAAGAGAGAGCAATCGACGCAGCAGGAATATGAGAGGTAGGTCAATTCTCTGTGCTATGCTGCAAGTGTGCTTCACCGGTCACTCTCGCTTTATGTACTAACTCATGAGGAGAGGGCAAAAGAGGACGTGAGGGTGCTAGGGAGATCCTATTGCCTGGGGTTAGAACCAGTCATAAACAATTTGGGGATTGTGTCTCCCCCTGCTGGGCAAAGGCAGAAATACAAGCCCCCTTTCAGAGGTTTCAGAGGTTAGTGTACCACCAGTATACACAGTATGTCCTAATTTCCATCATCACATTTATCTAAGATAGACCTACATCACTGATTACATTTATTAAGAGCTGTAATCTGTCGTTTTTCTGCACAATTCTTCCAACACATGGAAAATATTCAATCATTTATTTCTATATGTCAATAACATAGCCTACTTGTCATAACGGAGCATATTCACATACTGTATGCAACTCCTGTTTATGTTTTAGGTCTGTCTGCTCTTGCAATCAACCTGGAGTACATGCATATAGTGGTGGCTTTAGCCAATGACCTCTGACCTGCCTTGCATGGCAATGGGCCAGGCCACAGCCAGCCAGACAAACAGACGGACGGACAGGTAAAGGTGTAGGTGCAGGTGGGTGGGAGTGTGAATGTGATGTCACATTGGTGAGAAAACTGACTGATCATGTGGACACAGCGCTGTTGGCTGTCACATTGGACACCAGACCAGGCTGGCCAGAGAACGGAGACATGGCCCAGGACAAGCTACCTGGGGACACAGTGAGGCAGCAGGAGGGTGCTGAGATGTACTCCGACGTAGCCACAGTCAGCTCCAGTGTAGGTGAGTCAAAAGACCTTTTTTCAGAAGAGTTTATGGTATTTTATACAAATTAACCAATTGTTATCACCAATAAAGGTACTGGTATGACTATGTCAATTGTCAAAAGGTTGTCCCACTAATGTACCATATCTTCGGAAAGATTTGAAATTGATTTGAAATTGAATTGATTTGAAAAGATTAGTACCGTTTTTTTAAATGGAAGATTGAAAGTAACATCTATTTAAAGTCATCTTACCCTTTATCTCAATGAAACTCAAATTGTTAGAATTTGATTAAAATATACTTAACCTTCCGTGTGAAGTTAGTTATAATTTGGTAAAAAGTCATAGTATTCAGTCATCTCTTTTATTCTGATCCCTCAACCACCGTAATGTGAACAGCCCATGTCAACTTGGTCAACCAATTTTACAAAATAGTCACTTTGTTAGCTATTGTGGATTTAATCTAGGCCAAATCCCCTAGTCTCTAGTATCCCTGTCACACAAGATTGAATTTGGTCAGCAAATCCTGGGGGGTATCGGGTTGCCCAACGTTGGTGGGAACCACAGTCAGTGTAATCCCCCCTTTTTGGGAGACAGTCATCAGTGAAATGTGCTCATACAAATTTAGACAACTTCCTAAGTGATGGCTGTCTGGACAAGGACCAGTAGGCATGAGGGGGCTGGTCAGTACAATCAAACAAACAAACCTCCTAATCACATACAGAGTGAATGTCGTTACAGGAACCCTTTTGAATTCGCAAGCTTTTCTCCTTCCAGACCATGGCGAGCCAGCCAGGAGAGGCTCGTGTGACAGAGCAGGGGTTGTAGGCGTGGGCAGGCGGGGCAGCAGGGTCTGTCCCCCCCCAGCCCGCAGACGCCACCGGACCACCTTCAGTCACAAACAGCTGGAGCAGCTGGAGCTGGCGTTCGGACAGAACCACTACCCGGACATCTACTGTCGCGAGGAGCTGGCGCGCCTCACCAAACTCAACGAGGCACGCGTACAGGTGACTATCAGGCGTATATTGCCATGGCCACAAACTGGAAGTGTTGTCTACTTTATAAACCTTTAGGCTTTTCCATACTGATTATGGCAGCATTTCTGACAAAAAATGATGGCATTTCACACATGAAAGGATGCTGTACCATATAATATGAAAAGACCTGTCCCACCCAACAGGTATGGTTCCAAAACCGCCGTGCCAAACAGCGTAAGCAAGAGCGGGCATCTCAGAAGCTCCTGCCAGTGGGCGTGATGTCAGGTCACGGGGCGCTGCTGGGGGGCGTGTGTGTGCACCCCACAGGGATGGGCCGGCAGTACTACCCCCACTCCCTGGCCCACATCCCTCACTTCCCCTCTATGCTGCCCCCTGGTGGTTTCTCCCACCACCCTGGTCCCGCTAGCCAGTATCCCTATCCAACAGTCCCGTCCCAACCAGCCCCCCCCCGCCAGCACGACGAGTGGTACAACCCTCTGAGGACCATAGGAGGCCCGCCTACCAACCTGGCTGCGCCCGTGTTCTCGCTGGCTCCCATGCCAGCTCTCGACCCCACCTCTCACTGGAGCTAGACAGGCTCTGCTAATACCCGATTGTGTGGAGAGGGTCTGATGATGCAAAGGACATAACAGTTAGTTATTGCACTGTAGATTAGATTAGTTTTTACTGCTTATTGCAGCTGTGCAGTGATAGGACCATGGGACATGCAGGGTGAGGGCAGTGACCCTGGGACTATAACTGTGGGTCAAAAGTTCAGATAATGGAAGTAAGCATAATTGGCAGGAATTTATTTCATTTTGTGTTCACATACAGTATGTCATAACTGTTCTTGAAAATAAATCTGTTTTTCTTTAATAGAAAATAATGTACAACCAAGAGTGGAACCTATATGTCATATATTTATTTTGTATTCTGTTTTCTACAAGCCACTTACACATTTGAGATCAAATGATCTGAATTAATGAATCAAACAACCAACACTGCATCATGAAAATAGAACTCTTGTAACAAATAATATAATTGTACATTTGAAAGGTTTATAAATGAACTTAATGTTGCAGACTCGTAGACACCCTAACACAAGCACCTGGAGACCTTAAGGTATAGTCCGTTACCAGATCCTAGCAATGCATGTCATTTGCAAAGTGTACACATGTCATTATTTTAATAGGCAGACAACATTAACATCAACACCACAGAACCCTGTATTCTAAGTATCTTATAGTAAATCTGTAAAAGCACAAACTCTTACTAAATACCAAGTGGCTGTGGCCTCACTGTGCGGCAACCCTAGTGCTGAGGAAATAATTCGCAACATGGTTTTACATTCAAATTTCATCGAGACACACTAATCTCAAGCATCGGCCCTGCGGTAAATACAGTATACTGCAGTTGTGCGTTGATGTGGGTGAGACAAAGACTATGTACGTTAATGATAGCGGCTGAAAAACTGCATTGGTGCCAGCTTAGCTTCTTGTCCAGATGCAGAACTTCTATGATCCTCATCTGTTCAAGAGGCAAATCCTTAAAAAAAACGTGTAAGTCCAACACCTGCTACTTTTAGATTGGACTAAATAGGTTGTTCACCTCAATCAGTAGTAAAGGCCACTTTAAATGGTGTCATGATGACTTTTTTGGTCTATGATCTTTAATTTCAAAAGGCAACAGCCAGTCTCTACGATACTTATCCAACTGTCCACCGTATCACCACTGGCTCAAGCAATGTCCGCGGAAACATTTGGGACACACACTGGCTCAGGTAAATAAAACATTAACAGTATGTTTAGAGACAGAAAGGGGTGATTGGTTGTGTGTGCTGAGCCAAAGCTCAGCGCCTAGTCAGTCTCTCCTTTACTCCAGCGACTTGGCGAACTCTGCGTAGTCTATGTATCCGTCATTGTTCTTATCATCGTCCCTGAGAACATCATCTATAAGGCTTATGAGGTCTTCCTCCCTCATAGGTTCGCTGTGCTCTCCTCCCTCCTGCAGGAAACGGTTTAATAACACATGTGAGTGTGTGTGTGTGTGTGTGTGTGTGTGTGTGTGTGAGAGAGAGTGTGAGAGAGAGAGAGAGAGAGAGAGAGAGAGGGAAGGAGAGAGAGAGAGAGAGAGAGAGTGAGTGTGTGCATTGATAATAACAGCAGCACGTGATACCGCTTATCAACCATGTAAGTAGAAGACACACACATACCTCCTTGTGGACGTGAGAGATGGCTGTGGCCAGCTCCAGGCCGTCCAGCAGGTTGTTGCCGTCGTAGTCGTGCATCTTGAAGTAGTGCAGCTGGAGCTCCTGGTTTGACATGTCTGACTCTGGCTTGTCAATCACCCCCTCCAGATGCTCCAGGATGTGACTGGAACAGACAACAGAGGAGAGAGACTAGAACCATCTAAAACTATACACCTCTCCAGGTAAAAGCCAAGCTTTATGGTCTAACAGTGTATAACTTGCTGTGAGCTAAACGGTTTGTTCATGTGTGATGAGTCAAGGCAAACAGAATCCTGTAGAAGTGATCAAAGGTCACTGGTGCTCCATGCAAAGTTTGTAAACTTTGTTGACTTGAGTATAATTCTGTACAGAGCGTTCAGGTTTGGAGTACTCACTCTTTGTCCTGCACCATGTTCCTATCCAGGCCGTGGTGGGCTTGGTGACCCTCTGTTTCTTGTGGCTGGTCACCCTGGTAAACCTGCTCGTGGGACCGGGCAGACAGCAGACAGCTGGAGACTAGGACCGGCCAGACCCAGGCCACACTCCACCTGGCTCGAACTCTTAACAACACCATTCTATGTTGAGGCCGGGCAGACAGGGAGACATATTTGACTGTAAAAAACGGGTTAAAAATCCATGGAAATGTTTTCGACTCCTAAGTGGCTTCAAGTTCATGATGCTCAGAAACAGTTAAAACCCCCCTGCTCAATTCCACACCACCGCTAGCCCAGAAAGATAGACAAGCCATGCAAACTAATTTCACATAATGTTCTAATGTCTTGTAAGTTTTAAAAAGCCGATCTGGGGGATACAAGATCTCTGACTTTACTGTGGTGGTCCAATGACTGGACAACATAATATTCCATATGGATCGTGTAGCTGAAGTGATGACGATAGCTAGCAGTGGATATAGTAACGTTGCAAGCAAGCAAGAATGCTTCTCCCGTTTCTATTTTAGACAAACGTCACTTTCACAGCTAAGGTTATGATGAAAATACCACCCTACAGGAATAAATCTCAGTTTAAAAGAGACTCACCCGCTCACAGTCGTGAAACCGCTAGTCGTGAATTAGCACACTTGTATTTTAATTTTCACTGCCTTTTTGGACATTGCTACTATCCGTAATCGTCTTTCGCCTCATGGACACGACAGCTAATTTCCGATTGGTTATCAGTAAATGACGTCAGTGTTCGGTACCAGCCAATCCGTGCCCTGCTGTAATCCACACACGAACCAGCAATGTTTTGAGTGCCGCAGATTTTTTATTGCGTTTGAGATGTAAACCTTTCTGACAACCATGTCAAGCTTTCGTAGGGACAATGAAGCCGCCAAAGCTCTTTTCAGAAGACTTGAGGTTTATTTATTTACCATTAATTGGAATAGCTGTGTCCTGTCTGTAGAGACTAGACCTGTAGTCGTAGTGTGTAGTTGGGAGTCTACTGTAACTCTACTGTATGAGTAGGGAGTCTACTGTAACTCTACTGTATGAGTAGGGAGTCTACTGTACTCTACTGTATGAGCAGCTCGCTCAGTCTGTAACAAGCTCAAGCTGGTATCAAAGTTCAGCTGTTGGGAGCTCTGTCTTCCATCATGTCAAGGTAGCTATTGCGTCAAAAACGGAAGAAAAATGCAAATGCCGGTTTACAAATAGTAGTCAGAATGCTGTTAATGTGTGAGAGGGACTGCTGTCGGTGTGTTATGGAATGAGGACCACCTGTTGTCTGTTGCAGGCTAATTAGCTTAATCGCCCCGCCCCCTCTCCAGGTGACAGCTCGCGATCCAGTCAAATCAATGTGTTTGTAACACGTAACCTAGTAGTAGGCTACATAATAGTTAAAGCACAGGTTTTTATCTTTGCACATACATGTGTTAATTAATAACGGAGCTAAGTAGGCCAGACGTGCAGCAGCTACAAATCAACAATATGATAGGGAATATATATTTTATTTTTTATTTAAGGGGGGGGGGGGTGCTTTTTGTAGGCCTATAGCCTATGTTATTCTAATTTTGAACTTCCTAGCTGTTTACTGTATGCATAGGCACATTTTCATTTTCTGTCTATAGTAGCACCAATCCCAGTAATTGATCCAGTTAAGCAATTTAAAAGGTTAGAGAGAAAGATTGAGGACATGATGGCTAACCTTAACAGGATTCCCTCCAGTGTAAATTCCTGACCTGTACGCAGCTGTTGATGTCATGATCTCTTTTTAAGAATCATTTTAAGATTCAATATCGATCAGCCTAATCGAATATACGGGGTGTTTTATAAAGAAGTAATAATCAGTAAATAAAAAGTAATCGAATGATTATAAAAATAAATCTGCCTACTTTATCATTTGCTAGATTGTCAATTTATATTATCAAACTATCAATGTGCAAAGATGGTGAGGGCCTTCAATTACCATAATACACTTAATTAATTGGGTCATGACTTCCCAATTAAACTACTCGTGTTCACTCACTGCTGTACTATGACTTTATTTATCCCCGTTTTTATCTTTGCATGAATCGCAACAAAACAAAAAGATATTGTGAATATGTATATCATAACGTCAAGTTTCCGTTCAGAATGAGAGCAGGGACTGCAGCGGCAGCCGTACGTGCCGTCACATTAGTCAACATCGTTTTTTTCCTCGTCTGTTTGTAGTCCGCAGTTACTCCCATCGTGTCGGGGGAGTACAGTTACCGAGACAGAGCGGCTATGGCATCCAGGGTCTCCTTCTCACAGTACCGACTGGAGGCAGAGATCGAGCGCTACCGAGCGGAATGTCAGTGGGACAAGATACCAGCTCTGGTGGAACAACTCACGACCACACGGATTCACGATGACGGTCAGTTGGGAACAGCGCAGCGCACCTGTTGAATTGTAATGCAGCTACAGCAGGCTTCTTGATTTGGCCCTGAATATGTTCCACTGACCGAGATTACTGCAGTGACGCCTAAATTGAACTTTGTACTGTAGGTTACTCTGTCATGAGCCACTGCAAAGACAACATAGCTAGGATAACATTTTCGCAGGTTAGTTGCCTAAAATATACAGTATTGTCTCCAGCAGAACGATTGTATTTAATAATACCAGTGGAAGGGCATGTTACTGTATGTGTTGTCCACATACTGTAATAATTCATTATTGTCCTGTTCTCCCATTCTACATAGGCTACCTACCTGCATAGTATAGTAGCTGACTTGTATTCAAACCATTTGCTTTACACACTACACAAACACATGTATCAGCAGTAGCCTACCTGTCTACCTCTTCTCTGAAGTGGGTTATATACCCCTGCTCACCTTGGTAAGGTAAAGATGGGGGTAGACCCAGCTGCATTACTGTTGTGTCAATATTTGATCTAATCTAATGGTCAACTGTGGCTAATACAACTGTTATCTCCAGAAATGCAGGCCCGCTGTATGGCCACATTAGTCATTCCTGT
>NC_140258.1:8551692-8566692 GCF_949987555.1 Borostomias antarcticus
CAGAAAGATATCAGTAGATTAAGCTATCGCTATAGTAGGTCATCTGACATACTGTGGGTTTAGTTATAGTAGGTGATAAGGTAGATCAATGGATATAATCACTAGTTAGCTCTAATAGGGTCTAACACTGCATGGTCATGGGATTATTGTTGCAAATATCATAGAAAAAAAGGTCTGTAGTTACAGTTTTTCTCAATCGTTTACATAATAACACTGGAACCTAAGACACAATGTACACAATCTGAAACTCATGTACCAACACTCTAAACCAACTCTGCTGAACTACACACACATTTCCTGCTTTACACTCAGATTTCAATTTTAAACCACCCTTTTGTCAAAACGCTACACATAATTCTCTATATTTTGCACACTTTTCTTCAATAAAATCTCATTGTGTTCACAGCACACTGCCATTCAAATGATTACACTTACATTCCCAAGCCTGTTGTGGAATTTGCAGTCAGAGCTTTAGCAATACTGTAAAAGGGCCACAGAGGAGCTCCTGGTTTGGAGAGCCATGGATGGGAACATTGCAGAGAGGTAGAGGAGTGCAGGCTCAGACCTCTGGAGGCCCTAGGCAACATTTTCTGTGGAGGCCCCCTTTTGAAATAAACCGTACCCACCATCAAGCAATAAAGACTCTGAGATGCCGTTATTTCATCATCATGTAATGTTAGGCCATCACTTTAGGCTATCATCAGTAGCAATCACACACTTGAGTATCACATTTAGTTGGGGCCTCAGCCAATCAGATCAATCTATTGCTGGGGGAAGGGGGCTTCCCGGAAATCTGGGTTTTATGATCACTGGCGCGTACTGTATCCAATGAGAACGTTAACAATTTTTATAGACTTTAAAACAAAATAAATGTTGTGAGATCGGAGGCCCTGGGCATGTGCCGACTCCGCCTATCAGAGACCTCAGCCCTGGAGGAGTGAGAGTTAAGAGGAGGACAAGGAAGGTTCAACCCAACTTGAGACTCTTCTCAGCTGCATCCATCATTTGGAGATTTTCAGAACTGAGAGATTACTGTACTACAGTGTGACAGGAGAGACTGAAGGAGGAACTGAAGACAGGATTCAGCCTAGGTATTTTTTTATTTTATTTTTTTTAAATTGTTTTTACCCTACAGTACTATTTTCTGTTCGGTACAAGTCATGTTGCACATCCAGTTGTGTTGCTGTGATGTAGGCGACGGTATTTTGGGAAAAAATGAAAATTTCTTCTTTTTTTTTTTTTACTATATTTGTGTGTTGTTTTATATAAAAACATTATACAGTGATATATATACAACAGGAGAAAGTGTAACACCAAACATGCAAAGGTTTAATTCTCCTGATAAAGCATTCATACTAGTGTTTTCCATTCATACTAGTAGTGTTTTCCATTCAGCACATCAGTGTTCAATTGGTGCATAGAAGTGTCTACTCATATGATGTCTGTGCGTCATTGGAGCACACAATACCATTTTGTGATAAGTTAATATTGTTTTGAAGGCAAAGTGTTATTTTGCAGGAGAGTGTTGGATTTTGCATTTTGTGTGTGTTTGGTGGTTTGTGTGTAGAGTTTGGAGGAAGTGAGGTTTTCTTTCAGAAAACATGTTTAAACAATTGAGAAAAACTGTCATGCCAAAACAGAAAATGCTTTAAATTTCCTTGGTAATTCTGTGTACCACCAGCAGGTGTCAGTGTTGCTCCTCAGATAGGCCGGTCAGTCTGTGTGTGTAATGCTGCAGTGATTGTAGATCATACATTGCAGTAGTGGGGATGTATGACTGACACAGCTCCCCCCACCACCAGCCCAGGGATCAGTTACAGACGCAGGATTGTGATAAACACCTTTATTCGCTCTCTCTCTCTCTCTCATACCTCCGAGAACTATCTAGAAAGCAGAAAGGCTGTTGCTTCAAGGCTATCTTAGATCTGCCATATCAGGTGTCTATCTCCCTTTCTCCTCCATGCCCGTTTGATGCCCATCTGTTTGATATCGTATAGAACGCATGTATTATTCACACCACTGTTTTTTTGTGGCGTATCTCGTATCATCTGTTTGTTGTGTGTGTGTGTGTGTGTGTGTGGGGTGGGGTGGGGGGGCTGTTCCGTCAGTAACCTGGCTCAGGGAACCCATCAGCTGCGTAGGGTCCTCAGGGTGGTGGAGTCTCGGGGGTCTCAGAACTTCAGAAAGGTGAGGGCAACACACACACACACACACACACACACACACACACACACACACACACACACACACACACACACACAGTGTTTCACAGTCACATGGTTAGAAGAGGGCCTTGCAGCCAGTGCCATAAGTCTTACTCATACTTATATGTCATTTATGTGTGGTAAAGCCGAGTTCACATACAGTACAACAGCCGATACGAGGCGCTAGGTCTACAACATCCGTCTCGTTGTGCGTCTTTGACGTGTCGAATCTTGGAAACGGCAGTCTTAGAACTTCCGACACTCCAAATTGGCAGTCACGACTCGACGAAACGATCCCAGTTCATTATAAAACGGCTTAAAACGGCCTTTCCTTTAGTATGTGAACCTGGCTTCAGACATGCGTCTGGTAGCACGTTGTGACCACGTTCCGCCCCATGCAGGCGGCGGCGAGGAAGCTAGCTGAGGTTCTCCTCAGCTCTGTGAGCGAGGACAGCTACTGGGCCCCGTCTGCGCCGCCGCCCGCCGCCTGGCTCCACAGAGATGGCGCCGCCGCCCCCAAAGACGCCATCTACCCCTCCTCCAGACCCCCCCAGCGCTACAGCCTTGAAGGGTAGGTCTCTCCACTGCACCTCCTTCACCCCCCTCTCTGTTTCCCTACCTCTCCATTGTCCATTTCCTTC
Organism: Borostomias antarcticus; assembly: GCF_949987555.1. NCBI lineage: Eukaryota > Metazoa > Chordata > Actinopteri > Stomiiformes > Stomiidae > Borostomias > Borostomias antarcticus. Next base: position 8,554,538 of record NC_140258.1, read on the forward strand.
TTTCAGTCTTGCCATCTGTCTCTCTCTACTTCTCTGTCTGTCTCGCTCTATTTGTATCTCTCTCTCTCTCTCTTTCTACTCTCTCCATACCGATCATGATCTCCCCACTATGCTGAGTCAAGCTATAACAGCGAATGTGTATCTTGAGGACAGGAGAAGAGAAATGACTGATACGTCGCTCTTGTGTGCTCTTCGGCTTGTCATGAGTTATGTCTCCGAAGTGCTCCTGTATTATCTTGTAATTGTATCTTTAACTCAGTACAACACAGGCCCAGTCAGACATGGGGTAGTTAAGATAAAGAGGAGTGTAGAGGGATGGAGGGAGAGAGAGGGAAGGAAGGAGAGAGAGGGAGGGAGGAGAGAGAGAGAGAGGGAGGCAGGAGAGAGTGAAAGTGATGGATGAGGAGTGGGAAAGGTGGAGCAGGCAGAGAATGAAACTGAGGGACCCAGGAAAAAAGAAGAGAGGAGGTGACGAGAGTGGGTTGAGGCGAGGTGAAATCCATAGGATTTGTGTGTGTGTGTGTGTGTGCGTGTGTGTGTGCGTGTGTGTGTGTGTGTGCGTGTGTGTGTGTGTGCATGTGTGTGTGCGTGTGTGCGTGTGTGTGTGTGCATGTGTGTGTGTGTGTGTGTGTGTGCGTGTGTGTGTGCATGTGTGTGCGCATGTGTGTGTGTGTGTGTGCATGTGTGTGTGCGTGCGTGCCTGTGTGTGTGTGTGTGCATGTGTGTGTGCGTGTGCGTGCGTGCGTGCCTGTGTGTGTGTGTGTGTGCATGTGCATGTGTGTGTGTGTGTGCGTGTGCGTGCGTGCGTGCCTGTGTGTGTGTGTGTGTGCATGTGCATGTGTGTGTGTGTGTGTGTGTGCGTGTGCGTGCGTGCGTGCCTGTGTGTGTGTGTGTGTACGCGCGGGACACCTGAGAGAATGCGCTGTGCTGTGATCCTCCAGGGGTGGTCAGGTTAGGGTTACACGGTGAGTAAGGCAGGTGAGGTGAGGCAGAAACCAGACCCCGCCCCCGTGATCCACCGACAGGATGCGGCTGTCACGGGTACGCGTCACTTCCTGCTCCTGTTCCCTGTCCCTCCGCAGCGTCTTCTGTCCCCAGGACGTAGTAGAAGAGGCCGTGCTTCTGCTGCTCATCACCGAGTCCATGGTGAGACACACAGCCGCCTGTCTCGCTCTCTCTCTCTTTCTCTCTCTCTCTCTGTGTGCTCATTCACTCTCTCTCATACCGTGCACTTACTGACCAAGTGTGTACTATCCTACTATGAGGGTTTACCCTCGGTTTACCTTTTACCACCTGCACATAACTACAAATAACCTGAGGGGTTTATAGCCTACCGTACGACGGCTTTTCACAAACTGGCCTTCACCTCAACCACCCTCCGCTGCTCTTCCAGCCCAACACAGCAAATAGAGACACCATTTTAGTTGCATTGGCCTTACACCCCAGCCTTCCCTCCTCCTGCTCTCTGTATCCCCCCCCCCCCCCCCGGGTCCTGCAGGCCAGCGGAGACGCCGTCATCAGCAGGGCGCCCGACCACAAGGAGGAGCGGGAGGCCAGCCTGCGGGACGCCACCTCCGTCTACAACCTGCTGAGCATCGGCATGGCCAGGAGGGGGCAGTACGCCATGCTGTCCGAGGTGAGGGCGGGGCCAACGCGGAGCGGGGATCTGGGAACTGACTGAGCTGGGTTTTTTTTTGCCATTGCCAACTATGAATACCCCGGCTGCTGCGTGTGTCGCCCTCCGAGCAGGATGAAGTGCCTCTCTCTCTCTCCATCTCTGTCTCTTTCTCTCGCCCTCTTTATTTTTTCTGTTTCTCTCTCTCTCTCTCTCTCTCTCTCTCTCTCTCTCTCTCATGCTATATCTTTTTCTGTTATTTTCTCCTTCTCTCTGTTCTTCTCTCTCTTTGGTTGTCTATCTCTCCCCCCCCCCCCTTGCTTTCTGACTCATTCTCTGTCTCATTCCCTCCTCACTCTGCTGTTCTCCCTCTCTTCTCCTCCCCCGGCCTGGTCTCCTTCTCTTCTCCTCCCCCGGCCTGGTCTCCCTCTCTTCTCCTCCCCCGGCCTGGTCTCTCTCTCTTCTCCTCCCCCGGCCTGGTCTCCCTCTCTTCTCCTCCCCCGGCCTGGTCTCTCTCTCTTCTCCTCCCCCGGCCTGGTCTCCCTCTCTTCTCCTCCCCCGGCCTGGTCTCCCTCTCTTCTCCTCCCCCGGCCTGGTCTCCCTCTCTTCTCCTCCCCCGGCCTGGTCTCCCTCTCTTCTCCTCCCCCGGCCTGGTCTCCCTCTCTTCTCCTCCCCCGGCCTGGTCTCCCTCTCTTCTCCTCCCCCGGCCTGGTCTCCCTCTCTTCTCCTCCCCTGGCCTGGTCTCCCTCTCTTCTCCTCCCCCGGCCTGGTCTCCCTCTCTTCTCCTCCCCCGGCCTGGTCTCCCTCAGCGTGCCTTCCCCAGGTGCGTGATCTCCGTGGCTCTAGCAGGTGAAGCCTCTGTGTCCGTAGCTGGGCTGACGGGGGAGACGACTGCCCGGGCCGGCTAACAATAGTCCGCCCGTCCGTCTGCCCGGGTGATGGATGCTTCTCACCCGCTAACTTTGTTGGAACAAAAGCGTCCTGGGCCGCCCTTCAAATTAACCTCGCTAACCCCCGACTTTCGACCCCAACAACTACACAGCAGTTGATGTGTTTGCCTTCACTACAAACGTGTGTGTGTGTGTGTGTGTGTCCTCCAGTGTTTGGAGCGAGCCATGAAGTTTTCCTCTAATGAATTCCACCTCTGGCACCAGCTGGGCCTGTCACTCATGGCAGCAGGGAAGGTGAGATCATCCTCATATCTCTTCATTCCACCTCACACACACACACACACACACACACACACACACACACACACACACACACACACACACACACACTCACACTCACCCCCCCTGCACCTCACATATAGATGCCTGCATACCAACTCCCTTGTCTTCACCAGTCACCGTTCCACTCTGTTACTGGTCTGGTTCAAAAGGTAGTCAGATCTGCTCCACTCTCTTTTCAAATTTACATGAGCCTTTTTCAAATTTGCACAAGTTTGCTTCAGCCTGGTTGGAGTGCCAGACGAGCAGCTGGTGCACATATGTTTGGACCATTCAAGTTCAACCAAGTCCAAGATCTCAAATAAATGTTTTGACCCGCGTAATGGTAGACAGTGGTGCTAGCGTACTTTCGGGAGACCTGACTGAGCGAGTGCTGATTGGCTAGCGAGGATGAGTAGTCCGACACAGAAAGATCTGGAATCCTTGGAATTAGCCAGAATAGCAGACTGACGCATGGGCATATGTGTTCCTCTGTGTGTGTGTGTGTGTGTGTGTGTGTGTGTGTGTGTGTGTGTGTGACTGCGCACGCCTGTGTGTGTGTGTCTGTGCCTGTGCATGCATGTTTGTGTGTGTGCTCGCACGTCTGCGCACGCGTGTGTGTGTGTGTGTGTGTGTGTGGGGGCGTATGCGTGCGTGTGTGTGACAGGAAAATGGATCTCTCTTGCGGGATGGGGTGACACTGCAGATCAATGGAACGATCTAGAAATAGGCTGCTCCCTAGAAGGAGACGGGGGCCGCCTCAATGTCGTCAGATCCTCTTCTATTTAGGGCCAGCCCTGTATGTGTGTGCGTGTGCGCGTGTGCGTGTGTGTGTGTGTGTGTGTGTGTGTGTGTGTGTGTGTGTGTGTGTGACAGCGCTGCATCTATGACTGGCCTATATTTGCCATCATCTCTGCAGTATCTGTTTCTGACTGTAGATACATACTGCACACGGACAGTGAACGTGTGCATGTGATCCGCTGTGTGTATTCTATCAATAGTGACACATCTGTTTCTGTCACTGCAGTTCATGCGAGCAATGCCTGTGTAATGTGTCAGGGTGTGTGCAGCCATTCATCGTCATGTGTCAGTGACTGTGTGTGTATGTGTGTTTGGGTGTCTGTGTGTGTGTGTGTGTGTGTGTGTGTGTGCGCGTGTTTTAGGGTGTTGGCGCTGTGTCCGTGCTTAAAGAGTGTGCCAGAATGAGACCCGAGGATCCCTCGCTGCCCCTGTTGGCAGCCAAAGTCTGCATTGGCCAGCTGCACTGGGTGACTAGGACACACACACACACACACTCTCTCTCTCTCTCTCTCTCTCTCTCTCTCTCACACACACGCACACACACACAAATCAAATCTTTATTTGTAGTGTGTTTATGAGTGAACTAATGAAAATAATCACTAATATAAATGTTTGTTTGTCATATGCTACTGTATACCCAAATACACTTTTCATATGCATACCACAAGCACGCACACACACAGAGACACACACAGACACACACTTAGACACACACAGATTAGGTGGAGAGTCAGTTTAGGCGGGGCCAGTGCTGGCCCGGGCACATCTGCCAACGGCCGAGAAGAGAGATCATAGCCAGCTGGAGACAGTAAGGAGCTTACAGCCCTTAATCTCAATAGAACCCTATGGCCCCATAGAGCACGGCATTACATCCAATCTGGGAGCCCCCATTACCCTAAGAACTGGGCGGCCGCCACCATTGGACCCCCTGTTCCGACGAACAGAGGGATTCCGTAGCCTCTGACTCCGCCACGGCAGAGCGGTCACATCCCCCCCCCCCTCTCTCTCTGTCTGTTTGGTATAGGAGGTCCTAATCCCTGTAAGAGAGCAGGGATGCGTGTTAAACCCAAACGTTCCCGCAGCAGCGGCCGCACCGGGCAGGTTTGAACCTGGTGGCCCAGCGAGGGATGGAGAGAGAGAAGGATAGAGAGTGCGGAGGGGGGGGGGGGAGGGCTGAGAGAGAGAGCGAAGGATTTAGGAAGGAAGGGAGGTTTTTAAAAGCAGCTGTCCCGCTGTTCCCTGCTCGCATGGTGTCAAAGACGCGTCCCCCCCCCCCGCCGGCACCCCACACAGAGTGACACACTTTCACCTCAGCTGCTGCTGCTACTGGTGTGTGCGTACGTGCATGTGTGTGTGCGTACGTGCGTGTGCATTCTGTCCTTTGCCAAACTCTGCACTGCCCTTCAACTGAATCTACTTCCAACTGTCCTCTCCGTCACCCCACACAGCAGCTTTCAGCGGCGCACCGTTCGACGGCAGCGATCGATCCAGCCCTCAGAGTTTCCGAGCAAATCTATCCAGTTTCTTTTCAGTCCTCAAGCGCGTCGTACCCAGCATCCACAGTTTCAATCAATCAGTCTCAGCCTAGTCAGTCATGAAGTCTGTAATGTGAACCTCTTAACTTTCTGAGTGTGTGTGTGTGTGCGTCTTTGTGTGTCTGTTTCTGTCTGTTTGTATATGTATGTGTACCTGTGTGTGTGTGTGTGTGTGTGTGTGTGTGTGTGTGTGTGTGTGTGTGTGTGTGTCTGTGCATGTGTGTGTGCATATGTCTGTGTGTGTATGTGTGTGTGTATGTTTGTATATGTGTGTGTGTGTGTGTGTGCGTGTGTGTGTGCATATGTGTGTGTGTATGTGTATATGTGTGTGTGTATGTTTGTATATGTGTGTGTGTGTGTGTGTGTGTGTGTGTGTGTGTGTGTGTGTCTCACAGCTGGAAGAGGCTGAGTCCCTATGCCAGAGTGTGTTGTCCATGGGGGAGGAGGCAGCAGAGTTCCTCCCCAGAGCGTACCTGGCCCTGGGGCTGTGCTGCAGCCTGCAGGCCTCCGACGGTAAGAGACCCCCTGCTGGCCGCCGCTGTAGCCACACGACGATGAACACTGACCCTCAGCTAGACACAAAAACCGTCACCGTCACCGTCGATTACCCGGTCAGAGCACTACAGGCGTGTCCCTAAACCACTGGCACATCCAGCCAGTCTACAGGGTCTCTGATGTGGCTCATTAGAACAGTGTGTTCTATGTGTGACGCTGATATAAGGCAATCTATCTGAGTATGGGTCAGCTGGTCACCACTAAAAGTCTGGTATTAAATTGTGGAAGGATTAGGGTTCTGCCTAAACGTTAATCTCACCGTATCTCTCTCTTTCTCTCTTTTTCTCCATCTCTCTCTCTCTCTTTCTCTCCCTCTCCCCCCTCTCTCTCCAGCCACTCTGAAAGCTGACCAGGATGAGTTCAACAGGCGAGCTCTACAAGCTCTACATAAGTAGGTGACACTTTCCCCCTCTCTCTGGAGCTCTGGCTTGACCGCGCTCGCTGGTGTGTCGTTGGTTGCTGATACCATGTAAACTTGCAGCTGTCGCAGACAGATGGGCAGTGTGAAGGAGACGGCGGTGTTCGTACCCATGGTAGTCTGTAGGAAATCTCATATACTGTATGTCTGAATCCCAGTCAGATATGATAGGTGGATTCAAATAAAGCGTTTAAACCTTGTGTGTGTGTGTGTGTGTGTGTGTGTGTGTGTGTGGGGGGGGTGCATACAGTACTGTATTTGTGTGTGTGTGTGTGTGTGTGTGTATTTAGCCTTATCAGTGACAGTAACCCTTTTTCACAACAGAGCCCATTCACTGGACTCCCATGATGCTCAGATAGCTCTCTACCTGTCCCTCCAGCTGGCACTCGTCCGACAGGTCAGCACGCACTGACACACACACACACGCACTGACATACACACACACACACACAGACTAGCTGTGTCCTCGCTGCCCGTTCTTGTGTCCTCCATTTTGTGCGTTCGTTCATCCCTTGCTCTGTGCAGGGGGTTACTTTCTCTGCTGGCCATTCATTCTGCTTGTGTGTGTGTGTGTGTGTATGTATGTGTGTGCGTGTGTGTGTGTGTGCGCCCACACGCATGCAGGTGGCAGCGGCCATGGAGCCCCTGCAGGTGGCGCTGTCTCTGCGCGGGGACGACCTGCACTCGCTGCACCTGCTGGCCCTGCTGCTCAGTGCCCAGAAACACTACCAGCCTGCCCTGGACACCATCACCCTGGCCCTAGGCCAGCATCCTGACAACTTCAAGTAGGACACGCGCACACACACACACGCACACGCACACACACATCTCCCCCCTCTCATGCACTGTAACCACCTGTCTTTTTCAGACCTGGTCAAATACTATTTGCAAATGACAGCTGCTGCGCAGCATTAGCTCGGGCTGGGCGAAACCAATTTTGCGGTGGAATAGGAAGAAGAAGGAAGAGGAGACAAATGACAAATCATGAGGGTCTCTGCCCAGACCCTAATTATTTAAAACGTGTATATATACATCTTCAAAATCTATATATATCTTCAAAATCATATGTCTGAGATCCACACAGTACAATGACTGAGTAGGCAAATGCATGTTCATTCTGCATCACCCAGGGCTTGAACTCACAACCTCAGACAACAAGGGAAAGTCATGATCTTGTTGAGCCTACTGTATAGCCAAGTGAGAATCTGGCAGTTTGGCCTTGCTTGGCCTTGTAATAAAACTTCTTAGGTTCTACAAAATAAAGTTCTCAAACAAACTTAAATCACACATGAGGCATGTGGCAGCCTTCAAACTAGTGTCAAAAATGCACAGCAACAAATTCAAATCCCAACTGCCACTATGTATGTATGTACATACAGTATGTATGTATGTACATACAGTATGTGTGTATGTATATACAGTATGTGTATGTATGTACAGTTTATCTATCTATCTAATCATCTTTTATCTGGTTCATTCATGACAAACTGGCTGGGGTTTTACTTTTTTTTTGGCTCGTCTTGCTAATTGCAGATTAACTGCAGCTGTGCTCAATCAGTGGCCAATCAATCAATTTGGCCGGATGTAGTCCTAGGCAGGGGTTGGGCAGGGTTGACAACAGTGACGTCTCTGATTGGTGGAGCTTGCGCTGTTGCACTATAGGATTGTGGGTATTGTATATTTTTCTCCATACGAGACTAATTGTTTGAGGGGCACGGGATGAGGACAGAATTCAAAATATTGTCAAAAATTCAACAAATGTTGTCCACTAGGATGAACACTTGACTCCATGAGGTCACTTCCTCTCTTTGTCTACTTAAGGAAACGTTTGTTCCACCATGTCAGATGCCCTGATGAAGGCCTGAGCAGGCCACATCGCGTAGGCGTTAGCCCGTGAAAATAAAGGATTTTTAACTTTATTCAAACAAGAGTGCTTTGGCTCCTCTCTTTTTGGTCTAACTGTCAAAAAATGTTGAGATATATTTCTGCAAAAAACACGCTACATCTACTATATCATGATTTATTTTTTGTCATGAACATTGGAAATTTGCAAGAATTTGCAGTGAATATGAGGAGAGCATGGCTGGTTTCAGATAGCTCTAACTAAAAAAAAAAGATACGTCACAGCCTATTTACACTGTATAGGAATCCTGGATGAACATTTTAGTTAGCCTACATACTGTGATGGGAATGAGATATGGGACTCTGGACTGAGCATGAGCTGAGCTGCCCGGCCCCTAATAAGGACAACTTTGCAAATTAGCAAATGTGTGCAAATGAGTGCAAATGAGTGCATTTGATTTGTGTTAAAAGTAAGTCCAATGGAGGATTCCCAACAGTGCAAGATCTGTGCTAAATGAAATGCACCACAAGTACCTTCTGTCTGCTGGCTCAGACACCTGGCGTGTAAATGTGGGGGTTAACTGAGTTTAGACATGGAGCTGGTATTGCTTTGACGTTTGGAGAATTCTCATCCATTTGTGCGATTTGTTTTCTCCTGTGACGCCCTCTTCCTCAGTGTGTGCACGCGCGCGTGCGCACGTGTGCGCGTAAGACTAGCTCCAGTGTGAGTCACTCAGCCGAGCACCCTAGACGTCTCTGTGGGGATAGGGTGTCTCTGCTCAAAAGTGCAGGGTCACACACAAACACACACACACACACGCACACACACAGTCAACGCCTTATTTAGACTTGCCAGACCAGGCGTCTGCATTGCGGTGGTTACACACACACACCCCAACCCTTCTCTCCTTGTCGCATCCAATTGGGCCCTGTCAGCTGGTGTTGTACAGTATACACACACACACACACACATACACACACGATGCATCTGCCTGGATGTGGTAGGGCATTTGTACAGTAGACGCCTCGATCCACTGTGTGTGTGTGTGTGTTCCTCATTTGCCTTGCTATTCAGAATTATCATTGTATGCCATCTAGGCCTCATAGTCACCATCATCATTTTTCTCTTTACCCCATTCCTTCCCAATACTATCACTCAGTGAAACATTTCCCAGTATGGCCATGTGGGGTCGCTGTTGGTCTCTGTGATTACCACAAGAGAGGAAGGGGTACCGCAAGTAGAAAAGAGGAAGAATAAGAGTATGGCTGGAAGAGGAGGAAGGGAGGAATGTGAGCGAGGAGAGGACAGGAGTGCTGTAGTGAGAGGAAATGATGAGATGAGCAGTCAGAGAAGGACACAGAAAACTAAATGCTTTTTATTTGGATTTGGACATTTTCATATTTTTTCCATTGAGGCCTGCCAACCTTGTTTTCTCAGGACGCATGCAAGCACACACACACACGCACACACACACACGCACACACACACACACACACACACACACACACACACACACACACACACACACACACACACACACACACACACACACACACACACACACACACACCCCTTCTCCATAGAGACTCTTGACTGCTTTGACCTATTTAAAAAGCTCTTTTCCACAATCAGCCAATCGCAGCCTTCTCTGCAGCAGGAATCCCCATCGCCCCGGTAACCATGAGGTCATATTGGTAGAGCAGTCAACATCAGTTGTTTTTCCCAAACAGTTGTTATGGAGATAGAGTGTGTGTGTGTGTGCGTGCGTGCTCGCAATGGCGGATGATTTGGTTTGAATTTAGTGCGTTATTGTTACGGGAAGACTAGTGTCGTGTATGGTCCTGGGTATCCCCTGACAGCATTCTACTGTATGTTTGTGTCTGTGCCTGAGTGCTGCGTGTGTGTGTTTGCTTGCTTGCTTCTGTGTGTGTGTGTTGGTGATGCTTATTAGCACTCTTATCTCTGCACCATTGCCATGCAGACTGTCAACATGTTGAAGCACAAGGAATCCTTGTTCATTCCCCCACTTTCTCTCTCTCTCTGTGTCTCTCTCTTTATTTCTGTCTTTTCAACTCGATCACGCTGTCTCTATTTCTTTGTTGTTTGAAATTTTAATCAGGCAGTAAACAGGCGTGCATTTCAATGTGAAACAGGATTCTACCAGAGAGAGAGAGCTACAGTAGGAGAGAGAGGAGAGAGGGGGAAGGGAGGATGGAAGAAGAGAGAGTGTGAGAGGGCGGGTTGAGAGAAGGACAGACAGAGAGGGTTTGAGAGAGAGAGAGGGGGAGAGAGAGAGGGGGAGAGAGAGAGAGGGAGAGAGAGAGAGGGAGAGAGCGTGGTCCTGCAGTTTGTACTAAAGAGAATGATTAATCCCAGCCTTTGATTCTGCTTTCATCTGATGGGATGTTGCAGGACGAGCGTGCAGGCATGCGCTCGCGCGCGCTTGTGTGTGTGTGTGTGTGTGTGTGTATGTGTGTGTGTGCGTATGTGTGAGTGTGTATCTGTGTAAATGTGTGTGTGCATGTGTGTGTGTGTGTGTGTGTGTGTGTGCAGGCGTGCGTCTATCTGTGTGTGTGCGTGTGTATATCTGTGTGTGTGTGTGTGTGTGTGTCTGTGTGTGCGTGTGTGTGTGTGTATCTGTGTGTGTGTGTGTGTGCATGCGTGTATGCATGTAGAGAATACACTGATCTGTGGGAGTGAAGGATGAGTAATACTGTAGATGTGCCACTTTTTGAAGTGAGCTTCATGAGCTATTTTTACACGGAGCTCACAGCCTCGCTCCCTGCTCCCGCTAGGACTGTGTGTTGCCTCATCCTCACAGGCTGCTGATGCTGCCCGCTGCCTGAAAACTGCCACTCACCTGACATGACTCTACCTGGAGGAGAGAGAGAGAGAGAGGAGGGAGAGAAAGAGAAAGGGGGAGAGAAAGAGGAGAGAGAGAGAGAGAAATGGGAGCAAGTAATATGTTCTGCGTCTGCCAAGTCACCTTATTGTATGTACATTGTTTAATTGTAATGTATTTTTTATTTAAATGTATTTTACAACACATTCAACGCAACGCATCACACTAAAATGCAAAGACACAACACGATAGGACGCGTACTGTACCACATCTGAATGTACACTGCTGCGTCACATCCTTGGTGATTGTGCACATTCAAAACAGGCCGTTACAGAATAGCTCCCTACCCCAGGTGCTAGCATGTCAACTCATCCTGTATGCCAAGCAGAATAACGCACAGGACAAACAACACGTCAACACAGCGATTGGTTTCACCAACACAACACCTCTAAACGCTGCGCCATGCGGCAGCACGCGCACACACACACACACACACACACACACACACACCGGTAGCCCCCTGCTGACAGCCATATCCTTAACGCTCCATCCCTCAGCAGCAGTTGTCATCCTCCTGTCAGAAGATGCAGCGTGCCCCCTCCCCCCGGCCTCTCTCTCTCTTTCTCCCTCTCTCACTCTCTTGTTCTCTCTCTCCCTCTCTCTCCCATCTCTCTCTCTCTCCCTCTATCTCTCCTCAATCCCTCCATCTTCCCCCTCTCCCTCTCTCTCTCCCCTCTCTCTCTCCCTGCTTCTCTCCCTTTATCTCTCTCTCCCTGCCTCTCTCCCCCTCTTCCTCTCTCTCATCATCCCTCCACCCCCTCTCTTTCTCTCCTTCATCCCTCCATCCTCCACCCCTCTCCCTCTCTCCTCCATCCCTCCACCCCCCCCTTCCCCCCCGCAAATAAAAGCCCTGCCCCCCAGCCAGTAACGAGCTACGTCTCACCAGGAGTCTTTCCCCAGACGCGGCCCATCTCACTGCGCTGCTGATCCATCTCTCCTTCCCTCGGTCTCTCCATCCCACTCTCCCTCTCCGTCCCCTCCTCTCTCCCTCTGGCAGGGGATTGCAGAATAATTGGAGGAGCCTTCAACTCAGGAGCGGACAGGCATCAGATTTAGGGGCTGCAAGTGTCTCCGTATTTCCCTCTCTCTCTGTCTCTCTCTCTGTCTCTCTCTCTCTCTCTCTGTCTCTCTGTCGCTTGCTCTCTTTCTCTTTGTCTCTCTCTCTTTCTCTCTCTCTCTCTCTCCCTCCCGTCTCAGCGCTCATGGATGAGTGATGCCCCTGACAGACTGCTCTTCTAAGAGCCTAACACACACACACACACACACACACACACACAC
>NC_140258.1:8571692-8701692 GCF_949987555.1 Borostomias antarcticus
AACCTCCAGCTGGCACTGTCCCACCGGCACGGAGGGCAGATGTGTGTGTGTGTGTGTGTGTGTAGGGGGGGGGGGGGGGGGGGGGGGTACTTGTGTGTAAGTGGGACAGCGTGTCATCTGGAGAGTGGCCCATCCTAAAGTGGTTCATCCTTATCTCATCTCTGACGCATTCAGATCTGTGTGTGTGTGTGTGTGTCCGCATTTGGTGTGTGAGACATTCGATCGACGTGCCTTCAGCTCATGCTAAGCTCAAACTAACCACAACCATTCATTTCATAACTAATAACCTAACCATTAGCTATTAGCTATGCTGGGCTAATTGCCCTGAGACTCTTGTTGTTGGGGGAGGTCGACCTCGACGCTACATCGTTCACTGGGCCTCTGCGTCTCACACAGTCATGGTTTCATACAGGTGCCATTCTAACCCACAAACCCCTGAGCTTGGATGACCCAGTAATGCACTTAGGGTAGAGAGAGAGAGAGGTCCGAACAGACTTCTATTATACACATTGCAGTATACAGTAGTATATATTTATGCAGCACTAAAACAGTAGCTAGTCAGTCTATTCTGGAGACCCCCCCTGAAGAGGAAGTATGAGTAAGGAAAACACAGGCAGATATACTGAACCCCGGCCTTGTTAGGGGGCGCTCTATTCATATGTCACTTTTTCACTCACAAAGATGCTATACTCCTCTCCACTCTTGTGTGTGTGTGTGTGTGTGTGTGTGTGTGTGTGTGTGTGTGTGTGTGTGATATGAGAGGCAGTAGTGTGTGAGCAGTGAGTCATAGCCGTGACCAGCTGGTTGGGATATTTTTGGCTGGGGAGGGGAGGGTGGAGGACGGCTGGGAAGCCAGTTCAGTGTGAGTGTGTACATGTTTGTGTGTGCGCGTGTGTGTGTGTGTGCGCGTGCGCGCGTGCGTCCGTGCGTGTGTGTGTGTGGAGGGAGCTGTGGCCTGGCCTGGCCCTGTCCAGCCTAGCCTAGCCTCCTGGCTACAGTGTTAAATGATTCTAACCTCTCTTCACGTCCTGTCATCTTTGCTCTCCCTAGGGGAGGATGCTCTGTGTCAAACACAGCTTACACACACATGCACACACACACACGTATATGTACGGCCTTTGCTCAAAAGCCCACCCCCACCCCCCCACACACACACACATCGGTCTCTCTCAAATGTATATGTATATATATACATATACACATATATACATATATATACATACACATATATACATATATACATATATATACATATATATATATTTGGGCAGCACGGTGGCTGAGTGGTTAGCCTCGCCTCACAGCAAGAAGGTCCTGGGTTCGAATCCTGGTCGTTCCAGGTCCTTTGTGTGTGGAGTTTGCATGTTCTCCCTGTGCCTGCGTGGGTTCCCTCCGGGTACTCCGGCTTCCCCCACCATCATAAAGACATGCAACATATGAATGAATGAATGTTGGTGGTGGTCGGAGGGGCCGTAGGCGCTGATTGGCAGCCACACTTCTGTCAGTCTGCCCCAGGGCAGCTGTGGCTACAGATGTAGCTTACCACCACCGGTATGACTGTGTCTGAATCAATACTGGCGCTCTGGGTATCATGAAGGGCGCTATATAAATCCAATTCATAATAATATAATGATCATATATATATATATATATATATATGTATATATATATAATTAGGGGCCAGGCAGCGTAGCTGCCGGAACCCTATTGTATTTGCCTATATTATTATTATTATTATTACTATTATTATTATTCTCCATCTTCCACTGAAGTCTAACTTCCCGTGGACAAAAAATCACCAAAATTTGCACAAAGCTCCAGTACTATACCCAAAGTCTTCAACCTGCATTGTAGGTCAATAAACCTGAAGGTGGCGCTACAGCAACAGTCTAAAGTTTAAAACTTAAAAAAAATCATAACAAATCAGCCATAGGTGCTATCACTGTAAAACCACCACGTGAATGTAGTCCCAAGTGAGACAAAACTTTCATACGCTTTGACCTTGCAGGAATTTTGAAGTCTATCACTCTGATTTCTTCATAAACTGTAAAACCTATCAAACCTATCTCCTCCCACATTTTTTGTTCAATTGACACCAAAATTTATCTACTGTATCTTCAGACTGTCCTTACCAAAGGATCCTCACAGATTTTTGAAATATGAAAAATTGAGCCCACAGCACATCAAAAAGTTTCACTGTTAACAGTGTATACAGTTCCTATTAATTCTCGCCAAATCAATGTCTGATCATCCTCATAAAAAGTGACAACATTGGCCACATAACCAAGATGTAATATGATTTTTTTCAGAATTTTATCTCAAAAATTGAATTTTTAAAAATATGTTTAATTCTGTTCTCTGAAACCAACACTTCATACAGAGAAAACTACGTTACCCACAATCCAACGCAAGCTCCACGAATCTGAGACATCGCTGTTGGCAACCCTACCCAACCCCCGCCGAGGATTACAATGACTAAATCGATTGATTGGCAACTGACTGAGTACACAGCTGCTGAAGTTAATGTTCAATTATGAAAAAAAAGCTAACAAAACCTGTAACCCACATTTTTCAATCAATTAACACTAAAGTTGCTACACTGGATCTTCAAACTGTCATTCACAAACTCATTGACCAGATTATTGAATTATCAAAATTGATCTTACAATGCATCAAAATGTTTTACTTATTATTATTATTCTCCATCTTCCACTGAAGTCTAACTTCCTGTGGACAAAAAAATCACCAAGATTTGCACATAGCTCCAGTACTATACCCAAAGTCCTAAACCTGCATTGTAGGTCAATAAACCTGAAGGTGGCGCTACAGCAACAGTCTAAAGTTTAAAACTAAAAAAAAAAATCATAACAAATCAGCCATAGGTGCCATCACTGTAAACCACCACGTGAATGTAGTCCCAAGTGAGACAAAACTTTCATACACTCTGACCTTGCAGGAATTTTTAAGTCCATCACTCTGATTTTTTCATAAACTGTAAAACCTATCAAACCTATCTCCTCCCACATTTTTTGTTCAATTGACACCAAAATTGATATACTGTATCTTCAGACGGTCCCTACCAAACGATCCTCACAGATTATTGAAATATGAAAAATTGAGCCCACAGCACATCAAAAGGTTTTACTGTAAACAGTTCTGTATACAGTTCCTATTAATTCTCGCCAAATCAATGTCTGATCATCCTCATAAAAAGTGACAACATTGGCCACATATCCAAGATGTAGTGTGATTTATTTCAGAATTTTATCTCAAAAATTGAATTTTTAAAAATATGTTTAATTCTGTCCTCTGAAACCAACACTACATACAGAGAAAACTACATTACCCACAATCCAACGCAAGCTCCGGAGACATCGCTGTTGGCAACCCTACCCAGCCCCCGCCGAGGATTACAATGACTAAATCAATTGATTGGCAACTGACTGAGTACACAGCTGCTGAAGTTAATGTTCAATTATGAAGAAAAGCAAACAAAACCTGTAAAAATTAATAAACATATCTCATCCCACATTTTTCAATCAATTAACACCACACAACTTGCTCCACTGGATGTTCAGACGGTAATTCACAAACTCATTGACCAGATTGTTGAATTATCAAAATCGTGCTTACAATGCATCAAAATCTTTTACAAATGTTTTACGATACGATATGAATGTACAAAATTAACATTGGAATGTCAACTTTCTTGTTGTCCTCCTATTCGCTCGCTTATTGCTCCTAAACTTGTCGGAAATTGCCTGGCCCCGCCTCATCGCTGCGAAGCAGCTTTAATTATTATTATTATTATTATTATTATATAATATATATACATACAGAGTCCGTTGTTGAACCCTGAAACCTGCCAGTGTGTATCATGTACTGTAATTTCTACATGCTAATAGGCTCAATGGGTGTACAGGAAGCTTCATCCAGCATAACCTGTATTTTCATCAAAAGTGTGTTTTGCTGCCATGGCAAGGGTTAATATTTATTCATTTGGAATCAAATACATTGTACTTGACTTCCTTTATGAATATACATCGGAGAAAGCAAATGATAATAATTTGATTTGAGTATTTTGCATGAAATCTCTTTTTCATTTTTCACCCCTCTGTTTTCTCTCTCTCTCTCTCTCTCTCTCTCTCTCTCTCTCTCCCTCTCTCTCTCTGGATGGGGGTGGCTTCCAGCTGATTAGATAATGCAAATACATTATTTATAACACTCAGCTCCATCGCCGCGCTTTATGGTATTGCCTAGCAACCAGGGAAATATATTCTATTTAGCCAGACCTCTGATAACCAGAGAGAGAGCTGTGCCCATGTGTTCATCTGGGTTCATCTCTCAGCCCTCTTCCTCTCTCCCTCTAATCACGTCTCTCTCTATCGCTACCACTCTCGATTCTCTCCTCTTTATATCCCTCCTCTCTCTATACCTCATTGCCTCTCCCTTTCAACCCCCCCCCCCTCCCCACACACACACACACACACTCACACTCACACCCTGCCTCTATCTGAATGTGGGGTGTGTGTGCTGACGATTGATTGGATCAGTGTGCTTGTTATTGACTGTTGACGTAAAGCCTCTCTATACTGGATGGTGTTGATCTCCGAGCAGAGGGACAGCCAGAGTGGGGGCACAGCCAAGCCAGGGGCATAGCCAGGGTAGGGGCATAGCCAGGGTAGGGGCACAGCCAAGCCAGGGGCATAGCCAGGGTAGGGGCACAGCCAAGCCAGGGGCATAGCCAGGGTAGGGGCATAGCCAAGCCAGGGGCATAGCCAGGGTAGGGGCATAGCCAGGGTAGGGGCATAGCCAGGGTAGGGGCATAGCCAGGGTAGGGGCATAGCCAGGGTAGGGGCATAGCCAAGCCAGGGGCATAGCCAGGGTAGGGGCATAGCCAAGCCAGGGGCATAGCCAGGGTAGGGGCATAGCCAAGCCAGGGGCATAGCCAGGGTAGGGGCACAGCCAGGGTAGGGGCATAGCCAGGGTAGGGGCACAGCCAGGGTAGGGGCATGGCTAGGCCAAGGACGATAGTCCATAGGGTGCAAGGACTAGATGCTAGGGGGTAGGAACTAGGGGCATGGCCAAGCTGGGGGCACAGCTAGGGCAGGGATCAGGAGCAGGGACCAGGGCAGGGGCACAGCCAGAGCAGATGAGACAGATGAGTAGTGGTGACAGCCAGACTTGGCCATGCAGGGATCACACCCAGCCCGCTGATGGGATTTAGACAGCTCAGGTTGTTGCCAGCTGACACGGTCACTGCCGAGCCACCCAGGTACACCCACATGGGCCGGACCAGGACTGCGGCTGGGGTTAGGGCTGGGTCAGGGTTAGGGCTGGGTCAGGGTGAGGGCTGGGTCAGGGTTAGGGCTGGGTCACAGTCATGGGGAAACACACTGAGCCCTCGACCTGTTTGTGTGTGTGTCTGCAAGTCTGTGTGCGTCTCACTGTCACTCTCTCTCTCTCTCTCTCTCTCTCTCTCTCTCTCTCTGTCTCTTTCTCTCTTCCTCCTATTCACTCTCTGTCTCCCTCTCTCTGAACTCGAAGCTTGTGTTTCTTCTCCAGTGTTTATGTGTAGTGACTTCTGGGTGTTTATTTGATTAAACCGCTGACCTGAACGGATTTGTTTCTCTATGGTTACCAACATGGTAATTGGCATGTGGGACAGATGGGAGGAAATAGTGTGTCAGTGTGTGTGTGTGTGTCTTTTTTGTGTGCCGTTGCATGCACTGTGTACGTTACACATGCATGTGTGTGTGGCACTGTGTGTGTGTGTGTGTGTGTGTGTGTGTGTGTGTGTGTGTGTGTGTGTGTGTGTGTGTGTGTGAAAGGTGGCCCATACTACCTATGTCATACGTAGGTGTGGCCCATGATTAGATCTGTTAACAGAAGCTGCTCCCCATCAGTCTCTGGCTCATCTGCATCAGTCTGCAGCAATAATACAATTGTCAATGGTTCCAACAGGTTAACCTACTGTCACCCTGGACTTCTAGAACATTTAACACAATACCCGTCGATATGTGTCCAGATTTCTTCTTGGTGAAAACCTTGGTTAGGTGTGACCCAGTCTGCACCTTCCCATCAGACTCGTAATTAGAATATTTAACCTATTCCAATTAATTTTTATCGTTAATTATTTGATAGGTGCAATTAAATAAAATAGACACGTAATTGACAAGGGATTTAGCAATGTAGCTTGGTCCTCGCCCGTTACGGCCTTTGTATATAAGGAGGAGGACCTTCAAATCAACTAAATGTTACCAGAGGGATGAGTAGAGAGTGATGGAGAGAGAGATAGAGGGATGAGTAGAGAGTGATGGAGAGAGAGATAGAGGGATGAGTAGAGAGTGATGGAGAGATAGAGGGATGAGTAGAGAGTGATGGAGAGATAGAGGCATGAGTAGAGCGTGATGAAGAGAGAGAGATAGAGGGATGAGTAGAGAGTGATGAAGAGCGAGGGATGAGGAGAGAGTGATGGAGAAAGAGAGTGAGTTAGAGAGATGAGGAAAGAGTGATGAAAAGAGATAGAGGGATGAGTAGAGAGTGATGGAGAGAGAGGGATGAGGAGAGAGTGATGGAGAAAGAGAGAGATGGAGAGGGATGAGGAGAGAGTGATGGAGAAAGAGAGAGAGATAGAGAGGGATGAGGAGAGAGTGATGGAGAAAGAGAGAGAGATAGAGAGGGATGAGGAGAGAGTGATAGAGAGAGAGGGGGGGGTTGCTGAAAGACAAAGGGAGAGGAAGCATGGTTGGAGGTTGCGTCAGAGCCCCTAGACAGCTCTGTGGATTTCAGCTCAATTAATCCGGTGCAGAGCCTGCATAACAAGACTCGTCTGTCTGACCTGAGGCAAGCTCGTGCTGTGTGTGTGGCTGTCTGTGTGTGTGTGTGTGTGTGTGTGTGTGTGTGTGTGTGTGTGTGTGTGTGTGTGTGTGTGTGTGTGTGTGTGTGTGTGTGTGTGCTTGTGTGCGAGACATAACTGGCGGTCAGTTGCGTGATCCTCTGTTATGCCGGACTCTCAAGACGCACAGAGCCCCAGCTGAGAGTGAGAGGTCCAAAGAGACACGCCATGCTGTGCTGACCGCTGCCCTCACACACGCACACACACACACACACACACACACACACACACACAGTGTCGCAGCAGCACAAACACACGCACACACTGTTATAGCTGCACATACACACAGTTACCAACATCCACACACTCTCTTTTGCTCTCGCTCACTTTCTCTGGCTCCACCCCCCCTCTCTCTCTCTCTCTCTTTCTCTCTCTCTCTCTCTCTCTCTCTCTCTCTCTCACACAGACACACACACACACGCTGGATAGCAGTCATCGTCATCGCACAAACACACCATCCTCTCCGGGAGTGCCCCTGGGTGTAATCACCAAACACGCCAGCGCAAATGAAGGGTTTGGACAAACAAGAGCTTTATCTGGCTACCTCTCATCTTCGCTGGGTGCCGGACGTGGCAGCCTCTCCCTCTGTGTGTGTGCATGTAGGTTGGGCCTTCCATGTCATGTTAGGTCAAGGGCAGGGTCCAACGCTAGAGACATCTCTCTGGTCTCTTCAGCTCTCTTGCTGCTGTGCCTGTGAGACCGTTTCGAGACCGGCGTCGGCGTCTCTGTAAACGAAAGGGAGAAATACTCACCCACCGTCTACCGTGAGGGCGGTGGAGACGATCGCCGGACAAAATCAGTACCACCCCTCCGCAACCCTTCCCTTACCGGGCCGGTGAGCTATCGTATCTGTGACTGGACCTCACCCCCGCCCCATAGGGTCGGTGGTCTATTGCATCCGGTGCTCGGACTGACCTCTCCCCCTCACCTCCCCTCTGCAGGGCCAGCTGCTGGTGCAGGGCGGGCGCGCGGGCCTGGGGGAGAAGGTGCTGCGCGACGCCGTGCAGGCCCAGAGCACGGCCCACGAGGCCTGGAGCGGCCTGGGGGAGGTGCTGCAGAGCCAGGGCAGCGGCCAGGCGCCCGACTGCTTCCTCACCGCCCTGGAGCTGGAGGCCTCCTGCCCGGTACGGCCCTTCACCATCATCCCCCGCCAGCTCTGAGCGCCGCGCACGCACACACACACACACACACACACACACACACACACACACACACGCATGCACATGCACACACACACACACACACACACACATGAGCACACACGCATGCACATGCACACACACACACACACACACACACACACACACAAACATGTAGATACACACACTCACATACGCACACACACACACACACACACACACACACACACACACACACACACATCTAGATACACAGACTCACATACGCACACACACACACACATGGATACTGATTCTGATTCCCTTTGAATTGCATCAGCAAATACCTTCAGCTCTCTCTCTCTGACTCTATATTTCTGCCTCTTTGATCTCCCCCCCTCTCTCTCTTGCACACACTCCCTCTCTCTCTTGCACACACTTCCCGCCCCCATACTGTACATATTCAGTTCACACACACACATACACACACACACACACACACACACCCCACTGACGTTCAGAGCACACACCTCGCTTCTCTCAGGGACCCTGTGTTAATAACATTACATTTCATTTCATGTCAAGTCTCTGACTCAGACAAAATCACTCAACCTTGAGTGTACTGTATGTGTGTGTAGTTGAAATCACGATTCAAATCACTGGTTGGCTTGTATTCTGAATGATTCATCGTGTGTTCGTTTTTTTCGACTCCATCCATCCATAAATCTCCCCATAAACAGTTATTTTAAATCACGCTGTGTGTTGGTTTCTGTGTGAGTCTTCATCTGTCATGTCACTTGTCACTAATGGACATCACTTCCAAGTGCCTAACCATATTAATATGAGCAGTGGGGCTCAGAGCTGGGAGCTTATGTAATTTTGCCAGGGTTGTTTCTGCCTCCCAACCGACTCGCTCCCCTCCTCCTTCCCCTCCTCCTCCTCCTCCTCCTCTCTCTCGTTCTCTCTCTTTCTCTCTCCTCTCTATCCTCCCAGCTAGCCTGATGTGATGTGATGTGGCTTGGTTGCCTAGCAACCATCGCTTGTTTGAGTAACTGGGGAAGCGGAGAGAGATATCTCGTCTGCTGAGCAACACACACACACACACACACACACACACACACACACACACACACACACAGGGAGATAATACCCCGCCGTGTTGCTTTATGGTCTTGACAGAGCCTGTTTGATGTCAACTGTCACCCTGTGAGGTGCAAGCCTATTGTAATCAATGGGGCTCTGTGGTGTGAATTGATTTCTGCTATCAAAGAATCCTGCACCCCCCCCCCTCCCCCACCACACACACACACACACACACACACTCTCTGCAAACCGTGTATTAACCCTTCCACATCCACAGCTGAACTTGGGGATTGGAGTCTAACTCTGTACAGCCCTATTCTCACCAACCCAAGGAGCGACTCTTCACCTTGATAAATACTGAAACGCTTTATCACTGTCGCCGTTTCCCACCCGATTTCTATCTTTACCTATCCACCGTCTCCTAATCCCCCCTGCTCTCGATCTCTCATCATCCTCTCCCTCATTAGCAGAGTGTGTGTGTGTGTGTGTGTGTGTGTGTGTGTGTGTGTGTGTGTGTGTGTGTGTGTGTGTGTGTGTGTGTGTGTGTGTGTGTGTGACGGCCGTCGGCGTGGGAGATGAATGAAGCTGGAGTCCCGGTGGATGGGGAGTGATCTATAACGCCGCGCCGGGGGAAGGTCGTGACAGGGCTGGTAAAAGGAGACAGATTAATGGATGAGCCGGCCTGCCGGACAGCCTCTCAGGATGACATCAACTGATGAAGGGTTCAGGCCGGCTCCATTCATCGCACAGGCCCGCTCTGAATAATTAGCCACCGCGCCATCTTAAGCCACACACATACACACACACACACACACATACACACACATAGTGTGTACAGAAGGCTGAGGAGAGCCTGCATGAGACCAAGAGCAACAGTAAGATAAGGTCCTTCTCTGAGATGAATGAATGCTGTGTGTGTGTGTGTGTGCGCGCGCGTGCGCCTGTGTGTCTGTGCTTGTGCATGCATGGATTAATGCTGTGTGTGTGTGTGTGTGTGTGTGTTGAAGACCTTCCCCCCCAGGTGTCGCCAGCTCCCCTGTGCAGGTAGGTCACAGCAGCCGAGCAAGTCCACAGGATGTGTGGGCTCTGCGTCACTGTGAGATCATACGACCTCGGCAGCACTCTCTGGTTACCCCCGGGTGGCTGGGCCGCCCGCTCTACCTGAACAATGGGGGAGCGGGGCGGTGTGTGTGTATATGTGTGTGTGTGTGTCTCGGGGTCAGGTACTGTATCGGGTGTCCAGGCCCAGTTACACCCATGGCCGGCCTGCGCCACACACACAGACACCGTGTGACAGATCCGTTTGTTCCTGCTCTGGACTAGCAGCCATGGGCGGTAAACCAAAGAGTGGCAGGGCATGCCGGTACTGACGGCCCAGGCCAGTATATTGGGTGGCATTTAGGACAGGGGGGGGGGGGGGGGGGGGGGTCTGATGTTGCCAAACCCTTAATGGATAGCTGGAGGGTCAGGGGTAGGAAGCTACTGAGACGGGCGCCAGGTGTATGTCATCTGTGGTTATCTGAAAAATCCAAATGAGGTAGCCTACATACTGACCACAGGGCGAACTGGGTCCACATTCCTGATCTTGTATGGCTGCACTATTCATGTGACCGTAGTAAACATTTAATTCACTCATGCAGAGACAATGTGGACACGGGCTCGGCGAAGCGCCGGACATCTTGCATAGTCTCCACCGTCCCTTTAAAAGGGTTTATTATGAGGTTAACATTAATGAGCTGGCAAATGAGTTCCGATGACATGTGAGCTACCAGAAGACTCTTTTCCTTGTATCCCGACTCATCAATCCACCTCACCTGATTGCACTCGAAAACAGCCCCTTAGTTTTTGTCCGACAGGCTCAACATCATGCCAACGCCATTACAGGAAAAACAATGACCCCTTGTTCACTAACAGCGGCCCATTCAACCACATTAAACTTTAATATGCCATTTAATTTTGGCCCATCGTGCCTGTCAGTGGCTGGGTAAAAGGACACCTGGCTGCTTTGGTGTCACGCTGGCCCACTGGATTCCAGTAGCCGCTAGTGATCGCTGGGTTGTTGATGGCGATGGGAGGGCATATGACCCTGGCTGGGAGGCGGGGTGGGCGTGAGGGAGCAGCAACCATGACGGCTCTAACCGTGTTTCTGACCACACAGCTCTGTGAGCTAGGTTGGAGCTTCTAAAACGGCCACTAATGAGGGACAGACAGGGAAGTGGTTAGCATTAGCGTCGTTACTAACTAGTCACGTGGAGGGAGGAAGCTGTGGTTACCCTCCTAGCACAGTATGTAAAGCCGACGTGGCACACTGGCCATAGTTTGGTAAATCTGACGGCTTTCGGCTAGCCTTCGTCAGACGGTCTAGTGACCCAGACGCGTCAGCGTTAACTGGCCAAAATAGAATGGTGAATGAGAATTTTTGTCTCTTTGCTTCAATCAACGTGTGCTGCTTTGCCTTTCTTTTTTTCATAAACAAGCCCTGACAAGCACAGAGTTAATAATTAGCCAAAATAAATGGTGGATGAGAATTATTGCCTCTGTGCTTCAATGTGTGCTACTCCTGTCCTTTTTCCAAAGACAAGCCCTGTCATAATATACGCTGTCATTTTGGAGTCCAGCACCGCACTCTACAAGGATTTTTGAGAAGCGCGCCCTGCCTCCAACTACTATTTTGCAACATACTTCCTTGAAATCTTCCCTAATTTGATTTCCAGTACAGTTGGAGCAACCAGTCTGTCCTGCAGGGTTGATTTGGGAGTGACCTCCTGAAAGCTGCCAATGAACAGCAGGAATCTCTAGCGTCATCGGTTATGGCACGGTGCCTTTGGCCTGAACTCTGGAAATCTCGAGTTCCTGTTTGGGTTTCCTCCTCCACTGCTGGGACAACCCAATAGCAGATGGCTGGTATTCAATTAAAATGACTTAATCCTGTAGTAAACCTACGCTTCCACCAAACATACTGTCCCCCTTGTACAGGAGGTGATCTATAAACACTTTTAGCTCTTTCTCAAAAGCATGGGAGGAAAATTAATTGTTCACTTCTGTGTGTGTGTGTGTGCGCTCACTAGCTAGGCTCCGGTCTCTGTGCCTTGTGTAGTGTGTGCTTTGCCTACATTCAGCCATTATTCTGCCTTTTGGAGAAACGTCATCCTTTCCTCACTGATGAGAGCATGTGTGTTTGTGTGTGTATTTTTGAGTGTGCCTGTGTTTGTGTAGTTGTGCCAGAATACTGTATATGTGTGTGTGTGTGTGTGTGTGTGTGAGAAAGAGAAAAGGATCAAAGGATCAGCCAAGCCCGTGTATTTGGTTGACGCAGGCTCTGGGAGATGGAGGGTGTTAAGTCGTTGGAATGAGACACAGTATGTCAGAGATCAGCGCTGCTGTGGATGCCACTGTGTGTGTGTGTGTGTGTGTGTGTGCGCGTGTGTGCACGTGTGTGCGCGCGCGCGCGCACCTATGGGGACAGATTACAATGGACTTGTACCCTGACCCCCAGTTATGTGTTGGCGCATACCAGCGACACACAGACCACACACACACACAACTCAAGAGCCCTGGTTCGTGTTAGTCTGGGGGACTGGGGGAGAGTTGTCCCTCTCCCTGACGTTTCAGAGTGTGTGTCCTTTGTCTCCTGGATAATGACAACATGGGATGAGAGCCAGCCTCTTGAGCCACTTGAGCCACTCTCCAGTGTGAGCAGCTGAAAACAAGACAAAGGCTCCGAGATTAAACCCAGGGGGCCTATAGACGTGCCTGGGATCAGGTTTGGGGGATACATTTGGGATTATTGTGACATGCAGATGTTGTGAGCTGACGTCAATGCGGGCTGATAAAACCGGCTGAATGTGCTGCAGGCAAAGCGCCTCAGAAGACGAGCGTGAGGCCACGTGGTTTGGCCTTTCGCATGCCCTGACTGAGATCAGGACAGTTTGCTCGCCAGTTCATTTCCTTTAACAACCTGGCGTCTGCCCGTCTCAGCGGGTGTAGTTTACAAAGCTCCTCTCTCTGTCCGGGTCTTATGCGTATCAAACCCAAGCTGTGTAACCCAACTCCCACATTATTCACTGTTTGTTTTGCTTGTTGGAGAGAGTCTGCACTGGAGGTAGCGATAAGAATAGGTATTTTATTGTGCGCTCGCCCCCTAATGTGGAATGGGTTATCTGAGCGCGCTGCATGCCACACTAAGCTATGTGCATGTGATGGATGGCTGAGGCGCGTTTCGCCTCGTGAGTGCATAGCAGGGCCCAGATAGTGAGGAGGCACAGTGGCCTGACTGCCAGCGCACAGAGATGACAGAGAGAGAGAGGCAGAAAGTCAAGGAGAAACAGTAGAGCGAGAGAGCGCAGGGAGGAAAGAGTGAGTGAGAGAAAAAGAGGCAGAGATTAACACAGATAGGGAGGGAGGGAGAGTACGACAGTAGGCACTTGGATAAACCTTAGTACTCGGTGTTGCAGATAACATCATTATGATTCCCTGCTTAATCTGCTTGGGCAAATCTAATGGCATTCACTGTGTGCCCTTGGCAGCATAAAATATGTGTTTGTCACTGACACAAGGGGGTTCTTGAAGAAATTAAACACTAAAATGTCTTCTCTTCCAGGCATCCGGGGTTTGTTTTGTTTTTTACTTGAAGGAAACATAAATAACATCGCCCAGTGTGACATGCAATCTATCCGTCAGCGAGGGAGATTGAATTAGGTAGTCAGTGTGGAGCAGGGTGTTGCTGGGAGATGCGGTCCATCTAGAAGACGCTGCGGAAGAAGAGGCCGTGTGCTCTACCCATGTTGGCCTCCGTGCCCAGACGACGGCCCATCTGCCAGGACGGCTCATAGGTCCCTGGTCCGGGGGTCCTCTGTAAACAACACACACACACACACACAATGACAAAATACAGTTACAGTGTAACCTCACTCGACAACAGGAAGTGAACAGCATTGGAGCTTTAACGTCTGAAGCGACTAGTGTCACGGATGGGGAGGTCAGCCGTAATTGGATATGAGTCAGACTCACTGAGCGCACACTGTGGAGGCGGGGCACGGTGGACCTGAAACAGGAAGTGATGCCATTGGTGGGGCGAGGATTCAGGTTGTAGTGTCCTGGGGCAAGTCCCTCCCTCTACATATAGAAAAGCGATAGGTCATGCAACCATGCACACAAACAAACACCTACGTATGTCAGATTGATTATTGATTACATTTGATTATTTATTCATAATGTGTATACAAGCAAAAACAGCTCTACTTGACTTCCCCTTTTGGGTTGTTTTATATGATTTATGGGCCAGTAATCAGAATCATGTACTGCATGCCTGTCACACACTGTACATGCTGTACATTCCATGCCATGGCATAGTGAGTTCGTTGTATCAAATCATCTGGCTCTTCTGACTTAACCTAGATATTAATTACCATAGGTTACCCTCATTTCCCCTACCCACTGACATACATACTGATGACCAGCACAGGCAGAAATAGCACACACCCCCCACCCTCTTTCACTCCCTCCCTTGGACATAAAACACCTTTTTATGTCAGATGACTCTGTGCCAATAACTCATGAGACACTTCTCTGAAACACCAGAAAGAGAAAAGTGAGGAGAAAAAGATTTCCCTGTTCCTCTTTGCCCCCGAGAAGGGCAACTCCTATCATTACATGCCATTTGATTCCAGTAGCAAGTTCACTTGATCCTCTTTGCCTGCCTGTCTCCCAGCCTGGCTTTCTCTCTGTCTGTCTGTCTGTCTGTCTGTCTGTCTGTCTGTCTGTCTGTCTGTCTGTCTGTCTGTCTGTCTGTCTGTCTGTCTGTCTGTCTGTCTGTCTGTCTGTCTGTCTGTCTGTCTGTCTGTCTCCTTATCTCTCTGTCTGTTTTACAGCCTGTCTTTATTAAATTCAATTCAGTTCAGTATGCTTTATTGGTATGAATGTCGGGTGAACAATATTGCCAAAGGGTCAAGAACACAATTCAATAATAACTTATATTAACAGTATTAACAGATTTACAATCTGTCTTCCTCTGTCTCCCAGCCTGCCTTTCTCTCTGTCTGTCTGTCTCACAGGCTGCCTTCCTATCTTTCTGTCTGTTTTATTGTCTGTCTTCCTGTCTGTCTGTCTCCCAGCCTGCCTTTCTGTCTGTCTGTCTGTCTGTCTGTCTGTCTGTCTGCCTGTCTGTCTGTCTGTCTGTCTGTCTGTCTGTCTGTCTGTCTGTCTGTCTCACAGGCTGCCTCCTTATCTCTGTCTGTTTTACAGTCTGTCTTCCTGTCTGTCTCCCAGCCTGCCTTTCTCTGTCTGTCTGTCTGTCTGTCTGTCTGTCTGTCTGTCTGTCTGTCTGTCTGTCTGTCTGTCTGTCTGTCTGTCTGTCTGTCTGTCTCTGTCTGTCTATCTCCCAGCCTGCCTGCCTGCTTTCCTAACTCATTCGCTCCCTGCCTCTCATCCTGCTTGTTTCCTAGCCTCCCTCCCTCCCTGCCCGCAAGCCCACCAGCCTGGTGGGAGCTGATCCCAGTGGTAGGTGTTAATGCAGGTGTATTTCACAGAAGCTTTCAAAGCGGACATGGGGGAGTGAAGCTCTCTCTTTCTCTCTCTGCTCTGTCTCTCCTCCCCCGTGAGAAGCCGTAGCGGTGCAGCTATCTGCCTCCGTGCGTGAGGCTCAGGCACCTGGCCTACTTTCCCTGCGCCGCGGTAGAAGGAGAGAGCCTCACATTTCCGGGCCGCGGTACAGATAACTGGCCCATGCCGCAGATGTCTGATGAACCTTTGTCCTTTGACTCATTATGTCAGGGACCTACAGTAGTCACAGCCAGCGCCTCACACTTCCATGTTATCTCCATGGATACCCTACACTCGCAGGCCACCAGATAGGAATGGTTTATAGGAGGTCATTTCAGATAGGAATGGTTTATAGGAGGTCATGTCAGACAGACAATGAAGGCTTGATTTAGAGGATCCTGTTGTTCTATTCAAAGTTCAAATAAAGGAATAAGAAAAGGGTTTTGCTCTTCACGGCTGGTGCACGTGCATCAGACAGTGCACCAAAACAAATCTGGGACATATTTTGGCCCGAGGACGAAGAAATTAAGTCAAATCAGTACTTCAGTACAAAATCCTTCTGTTCTCTTCGTTTCGGGTTTCAACGTCTTAAGCCCAAAAAATGTTTCTCAGAAAATGCTGAAATCAATCTCACATTCTGAGCTTGCAATTCAAAATCTCAGAAAAATAGAAATTCTCTCTTTCCAATTTCGATGTGTCTTTTAACAACATGCCCCCTCCATCTCCTAGCATCAGTACTCCAAGTGTAAACCATTAAGACTCTGACCTTTGACTGGTTGATATATGGGAAACCTGCCTCACTTCATCACGCCGGACAGCTGACCTACAGGCGGTCGCCTCAGATAGGAACACCACAGGATTTGTTTAGCTGTTTAACCTTTGACAATAAACTTGTCTTGGACTAGGCCTGACATCTCCAAAAGCAGAAAACGCTGCAGTAATGCCACCCTTGAGATTTCTCTGCCTTCTCTGTCAACACCCGACAGCTGCCGACATGGCTCAAATATCCATCAGGTGCAGGTGCAGCTCCTACACGGTGCAACCAAACATGACTGGTCAGTCAGTCAAAGAGAAACACTTGATAATGGGGGCTCAAACCAGGCCAATGGTAACATCCCATAATTTCCATAATCAAGCTAGTCAAGGGGAGACAACCAAAACAACTTGGATACATCCAGTCTTTGTTGAGAATGGGAGAGGTGACCAGATACTCTTTTGGCTGGACAGAAATCTAAACTTTAAACATCATATTGAAGCCCTAACTAAGAAACTGAAGTTTACTCTTGGCTTCCTTTACAGACTTAAAGCTTGTTTTTCAACATCTTCTCGTAAAAGGTTGGTCTCTGGCTTATTCCTGTCCCAGCTTGATTACGGCGATACCATCTATAGATTTGCCTGTCCCACTGTTTTGGCCAAACTTGACCCACTCTACCATGCTGCACTGAGATATATATCAAATGCACCTTATAGGACTCATCATTGCACACTGTATAGCCTAACTGGGTGGCCCTCACTTACTATGCGCAGGATGCAACACTGGTTTATTTTATTGTATAAGGCCATTTTAGGCAAGCTCCCTCGGTACATATGTTCCAATTTTGTACCAGTTTGTGACTCTTACAACCTCAGATCCAGTGCCTGGATACGGTTCCAGGTACCTGCTGTGCGGACTGAGGCTGGAAAAAGGAGCCTTTTTTATTCTGGTCCTTGGTCTTGGAATGACCTTCAGTCAAGCCTCAAACTGATGGCACTTATTCCTTTAGCCAGCTTTAAACTGAAACTATCAGAAGTCCTTACCACCAGCTGCTCATGTAGTAATATATCTTAATTTCTTATTGTTCCCACGTGGTCTACGCCTTTTGTATATTTAGTTGTGTTGTTCTCTGTATTTTATATGTCCTTGTGTCTTTCTATGTGAAACTTTGCTGCCTTCTTGGCCAGGTCAGTATTGTAAAAGAGATTTTATCTCAATGCTTTTATCTGGTTAAATAAAGGTTAAATAAAATTAAATAAATAAAATAAAATACTCACAGGAAGAAAGCTGGCGCGCTGAACTGCTGAACGGAACATCGGATGCCTGCAAGGAGAGAAGAAACACAATGGTGAGAGGGGGGAAGAGAGGAGGAGGAAAGAGGAATGTGTCAGACACGAGGAGGCACTGACAACCAGAGAGCAGGTGATTCCAGAAGATGACAGACAAAAGGAGGAGTTTCTGAAGAGGATTCAGAAGACTCCCACTCTCTGTGATTCAAGGGATGATCTGGCTGTGTGAAATGGATACCGGGGAGGCCCATGGAGCAATTACTCTATGAAATGAACAGTTGCACTTGATCTTACTTGCAGGGAATCTTGGGCACTGGCTTCTCTATCACATCATAGTGGCAGGGTGAGAGGTCTATCTCCTAGAAAAGACATTCAGAACATGAGTATTTTCCCAGGATTAGATACGCATAATGAAAAGATATATGCAGTACTTAGCAATACTAAAAATGGTCACATATAGAGGAATAGCATATGAGTAAATATACTGTATGTTCAGACATGAATGACATTCAGTAACAATAGGCTCAATACAAGATGGCTTCCAAGAAAGTGTTTACACATTTACTACCCCCCTCTCCCCATCCTCTCTCCCCCTCCCCTTTCACCTCCTCCAGCCCCCTTCAACCTCTCGCACCCCCACTCCTGCCCCACCTTGTCCCTGATGCCCAGGGTGTAGTTGTTGGGCCGGGGGCAGTTCTTGAAGGAGTAGGAGGCGGGACGCTGTAGGGCCTGCTGGGTGGAGTCAGTGAAGCCGTAGGCCCCGGGCAGCAGCATGTCTCCCTTCCGGACGTACTGCGTCTGGGTCTCCCTGCCCGTGCCCTTGAAGCCATACGTCCTCCGCACCGGGTTCAGCCCTGCCTCCTCGATGAAGTCCCGGATGTGGTAGCTTCCTGGAATGGGCGTGTCCTGGAGGGGGTGATTGGCCCAAGGGCAAAGAGCAACTGGGATAGCATTATCACACAACTACAGTGGAATTTGATTAAGCTCATCGATCGAGAGGTTACACGGGGATCCGTGTCTGAAAGCATTGTTGTTTAGACTTACTTTCATGGTTCCCAGCCACCAGCCGCCTCGGTCACACAGGTCTCCCTTTTCACTGCCCTGCACATAGGAAGGCCCGTGGAGATGGGACTAGGACATTTCGTCCAACACAAAGGCAATATTTGTTCTTCAACTGAGTGCGACAAAGATGGGCAATTCTCTCCTAAAACCGAATGATGATTTTTATCATCATGACATACTGTATTATATGAACATTATGGCCACTTACCTTTCCTCCTCCTGTTCTATCGTCGTCCCTCGATATGTCACTAACTTTGGTGATATCTTTATTTCTTCCTGGCGACATTGTCTGGCTCTGCACCGCGGTTCGAGCAGTCTACTGTTGTCACCAGGAGCTCCGGTTACAGGCACACTCTATTAGACTGTGACTGTTACCACTAGCAGCCACACAATTGATTAATTTTTCAACAAGCAGCCAGTGGGTAGGTCTATATTTAGACTGTCAGATCCAGGTGAAACTCAGGAGGGTTGGTGATGAGGAAAATGAGTGCTTTATAGTTTGTTCAGCACAGCTGTCAGTTTAGTTTTTGATGTCATAGAGGCCTATGCACTGTAACCTTGTAATAATTCATAATTGTGCCATAAAATATTATCTAATTATGTGTCACAGGGGAATGATGTTATAAGTGATCCATTCATTCATCAGAATGTGTTAGATGTGTATCATGAAAGGGTTGAGGAAAATATGCAACCCAACCCATGCAAGTTGACAACCCAACAAACTACCAGCTCTCCCACTCACCAACATCCCACTCACTAACGTCATTCAGAACGACTTGAAATCAAGTGTGATGTTGTCATACAGTAGGCTACTAGTATCCTGTTATGATTATAAAACAGGTATGACTATACTAAATACTGTACGATCTCATTACACTTTTCTGATGGGATCCTATGAAGTGGGCCTAAAAACAACACCACACCTTCCCTGTTCTAGCTCTCTTGACAGCCCTCCCTGTTGGTCTTATCTCTAGTGGCGAATTAGCTCTCCTAACTCCAGCTACCTCACCCCAAGGCAGTTGAGTGATGGAGCTGGGTAGCCTACAGTAAGTAGATACACTGTGAACTGGAACTAGACCAGTCCAGACGTGGAACATAATGATTGTGAGGTAGCAGGAATTCATGTTTCCCCTGCTTGTCAAGGAGCTGGTCTCGAGTGTCAACTGTTCTCACACAGCGAGCGACTTGGGCGACGAGAGCGGCCGGCTGCCATTCATTCATTCTCAATGGAAGCTGGCGACATATGGCGACGGACGCCTCGGCGGCAGCGAGCGACGCGATACCAGCGATCTGAGCGTAGATTTGAAGTTGGGTTGCGCTTGTGGGTTACGCTCAACATTATGCAAATTAGCAGCGACTTCGCCGAAGCAGCAACCAATAGCAGATCAGGTTACCTCAGAATGGCAGTAGAATACATATTCAATAATGTGAGTGACACATGAATGACCCGCCCCCCCCTGCCGGGGAGCTGGCGACGAGATGCACGCAACCAGAGCGACCACTGTCGCCCTAGTCGCTCGCTGTCCGAGTCTAAAGTGAAGTAATGATTATGTCCATTTCTCACAGCCTGCTTTTCTGTCAGCAAGGTAGGCCCTTAGAGTCGCCTGTCCGGTGAAATAAATGTAGCTGTATTTAATTTCCTATGAAAATGCATACACTGCAATGCTTTGGCCTGGCTGCCTGTGCTGTTGCGCAATACAGCTGTCATCTGTGCTAGGGCTTTACGTCTGTGGATGATTGGCACAGAATGATCGGAGAGAAAGGAATACAATAAGGTCGATCTTCTTGTCTGCTGACTAGGTGCCGTTCCTGAATGACAATGGTCCAGTCAGTGCAGGTCAGGTGGACATAGGGTCATGAGGCAGGAGAAAGGTCCACAATTAAGATCTTTATTTCATCATTCATCAAAATACCAAACTAGTATCTCGGCAAGCTACTGTAACAAACTCGGATACTCCAAGAAAAACAGAAATGGGTGCAATTCCATTTACATAGATGCACATAAAACGTGGTACTCATGACTGGGGCTGATGCCAAGACAGACGGCTTCTACCTGATGCTGAGCCAGTATTATAGTACTAGTGTCCCATCTAGTAGAGGGGCTGGACAGTAGATGTAATCTAATGTCAAGTACTATTGTGAGCACTTCAAAAGAGAAGCCTTTGATCCCACTCAGTGCTTTTATTTCAATGACAATAAAGAGATTTGATCTGAGCTAAGCTGGATGATAGAGGCATTGGCTGATGCTCTTTTGCTGTGCTAAGGTGGATTTTACAGGATCACTTTAGTTAAATGGTAAACATCTCATGTGGATTTGTATGCAGAACAGAGCATGGAGTTTCAGCAAGAGGAACATCAGTCCTCAATAGAAAATGGCAATCATGACACTTCTGTAACTGAGAAAACAAGACAAAATCTTAAACTCTGGGTAGATTGTAAATTTTATTGGAAAACAAAAATATACAACTTGGAATGGATTATTTGAGGCATGACCAAAGGCCATAAAAAAAAGAAAAAGAAAGGTGAGAAACATTAAAAAGCATAGTAAGATTAAAACAAAGTTGTTTTCTGGTATAGAACAGCAGATACAAAAAGAGTTTGTACGAGTACCTAGAAGATACACCCGTGTCATTTTTTTTTTTTTTGCAGTAGTGCAATGCCAAGAGATTTCCATATATACTTTGTCCGTAGTCCATGCAGAGTTACTTCTCCACATTGTTTCCATGCCAACCGTGTTGCCGAGTGACAAACCAGCTGACAGGTCTCCAATGTCGCCACGCGTCTAGAGGGCTTGGCCGCCATGACGGGGAGGGTTCTGAGCTCCACAGCCCCCTGGGCCGCAACGGGCATCTGGTAGCACACGTGCGCCGTCACTCCAAAAACACGATGACAGCAAAAGAAAGGGACATGGGGACTCAAGAGCCTATGCAGTTTACATGCAGTTCCTTTGGACAGCAGGGGGAAAAGGACCAAGGGGCTATTAAGATTTTACAGATAAATTACACAAAGAAAAAAAAAGGCAAATTATTTATATAAGAAAAATCTGTACAAGGCCTTCACTTCGCCGTCATCATTTGTACGAACTCTGCAAGGGAAGAGAAAAGACAAGCGGGTTACATTTTGTTTCCATCAGCAACTGTTGACCCAAGTGCAGCCACCATTTTGCAAGGTCCCGTGATTAAGCATGCTGTACCAACCTTCATAATTGACCTGGCCGTCTCCGTCAATGTCTGCTTCTCTGATCATCTCGTCCACCTCCTCGTCCGTCAGCTTCTCGCCCAAGTTTGTCATCACATGACGCAGCTCTGCAGCGCTGATGTAGCCGTTGCCATCCTGCGGAGGAACACGTGGCAGTTCAGTGAGCAGTTCAGTGAGCAGTCACGTGAAATGTGTGGACACCAGTCAAGAGCAAAGTGTTACCTTGTCAAAGACGCGGAATGCTTCTCTGATCTCCTCCTCGCTGTCTGTGTCCTTCATCTTCCTGGCCATCATGGTCAGGAACTCTGGGAAGTCTATCGTTCCATTGCCTACAAGGGGGAGAGGGGAAATACTGTATTTAAAGAATGTTGTGTGCGTTTATGCATGCATGCGTATGCGTGTCCGTGTCCTCTTTACCATCAGCGTCCACCTCGTTGATCATGTCTTGCAGCTCAGCTTCTGTGGGGTTCTGGCCCAGCGAGCGCATGACCGTGCCCAGCTCTTTGGTGGTAATGGTGCCATCGCCATCCTTATCAAAGAGCGAGAACGCCTCTTTGAACTCTGTGGTGGGTGAGTGAGAGAGATTAACACAGGAAGTTGCGCAGCTCACATGTGCCAAATTAACACATCTACATGACTCAACTACACATAAGGGGGGAAAAAAATGGCCCCAGAATCAAATCAGAGGGTTCACTGCATCCGCAGCACACGCCGTCCTTAACCTCGTCCTTAACCTAGTCTGCAATTCACATCACCAAGCCCCCGGACACAACGCATGATGCCAATGCGGTTACATCACCCGTGTTTTAGTGACAAAGCAGCTGCAGCGCGCCACACATGGACAGCCCTCGTTTACAGGTTCCTCTCTGCACCGTTTCTGTATACACATGGAGAGAATCTATGCGGAGGCGAAGCCAGGCAGCAGAGTGAATGACGGGCTGCTGGATGAGGGGACGGCCTGGGGCCGAGCCACAGGCAAGCTGCAATGAGCGGCAGCATACAGCGGCTTGTCTCAGCATCAGGAAAACCGCAGCCTGACCTAACAGTTTAGACGCGGGTCACTCGGCAGCAATGCAGTGGAACAGCCGAGAAACGGCACCCACAGGCTGCATGCGTCAGGAAATCCTGCTGTTGGTCACAGAAATAACCACAGCAACGCGCTTACAGCCATTCTTCCCTGCCATGTAAAATCTCAAGTGATTACTGCATAACCATCATGATGAAACTGGGGGTCCAAATTGGGGGGGGGTGCTGCCAAGGGAGGGTACTTGAACCATATACATGAAATGTGTCATAACATGCAATCTTGAAGA
The DNA here is from genome assembly GCF_949987555.1 of Borostomias antarcticus. Taxonomy (NCBI): domain Eukaryota; kingdom Metazoa; phylum Chordata; class Actinopteri; order Stomiiformes; family Stomiidae; genus Borostomias; species Borostomias antarcticus. The sequence goes on from NC_140258.1 coordinate 8,594,948, forward strand.
GCTGCATGTCAGCAAACATACACTACAGGGATTTAAACATTGCAAGCAGACACCACTGACTACATTAACTGTCTGGGCAGCAGTCAGCACTCAGATAACTGAGGCCTGAACAGAAAAAACAACTAGCTACAATTCGTTGAGAAAAAGGGCACAACTGCACTCCAGGTATACCATATTATAATTGTCCTGAATTTCAGAAACGCCTCACATTTACTCACAATTCTTAGTCCAGAACTAGATCATTTACATTGCTAGTGAACATGCCTCCCTTCCATGAATTGCAGCACTGACAAGGAAGGACACACCCAGGCCAAGGAAGGGTGGGTCAGGCCAGACTGTCAGTGTGCCAAGTTGACAGAAGAGTTCCTCAACAGGAGACTCCTCATTAGAAGATATGATCACTTCATGCATAGCAATCCTAAAAATGCAAAAGTGTTTCCATGAGGGAGTTCTTCCGTGTTATGGAGCAGGCAGGCAGGCAACAGCCCATCTATTCATTCCATGGTTTTATGACCAGGAGGCTGTCCTCACGAAAGCCTTAAAAGGCAAAAATATAAATCCAATGCGGGAGGGATCCATACTGCGGGCTGAAGAGCGCAATGCAACGATGTCTTACCGGCAATCTGCTCCTCTGTCAACTGATCAGCCTAGGGGACAACGAGAGGAGGGGATTTAGTGATGCAGTAAGAGACATAACAGGACAGGCATGCAGCTTAAAACAAGGCATTTCTCAATCGGGACAATGCAACGTGAACTGTATGAGGTAAGCAAAAGTTAGCTAGTCTTATTTTAGAGGACAAAAAAATCATAAGCTAACATAAGTGTCCAGATATCTGCCGTGGTTAGCTAATGCTTAACAGTTAGCTAGCAAACTTGGTCGGACGGCCAATACACTTAGCTAGCTGTTAACGTTACATCAGTGGATGCAAGAGAAGCACATTTGCTCAAATGAACGTAAAGCAGCGAGCCAAGTTATGGTAACGGGTCGGCGAGCTAGATGACATTTCCAGCAAGATAGCCGGCCATTGTTTAGACGCCAACGGAAATAAGAGTTGGCCAATTTACAACAATGAATGACCCGATACGTTAGCAGGCAGTGGATTATAATTTGGCGGTAACGTTAAAGGAAGGCTAGCTCACGTTAGCCAGCGAGGGATGTTTCAGCTAGTGGCCATTTATTTATTAATTATGTACTGATTGCTAACCAGCACGAACATTAATCCGTTTCCTACAATTGCGAACATTATAATTCAGTGTTATAAACACGAGGAACAGTGAGATACTCATGTTAGCCACAAGGTTGGAGCTAGTTAGCCACCAGAGTGGCTACAAATTAGCAGGATAATGTTAGACCAGCCAAGTTAAATAACGGTCAGACTAGAAAACAGGGTGAAACCGCCAAGTTCGTTGCACTGGTTGACAGAAATAAACCTAAGACTAAGTAACGTTAAGCTAGTTAGTCTAACGTTTCGATACTGTCGCCAAGGTTAGCTAAATAAAAGCCAATTTGAAGCTTGTATCCAAGTTCGCATTTAGCATATAACGTTATATTATCATCAGGTGTGGTCTCATCGCTAGTTAACAGCTCCCAAGCCACCTGGTTCTTGAGCCACCTGGTTCTGGTTGGACACTACAGCTGTTGCTCGGACTCAGTCCGCCTAGATAAGGGCTCTCTATCCAGAGCAGCATGGTTCCCTGCCAGCAAGCAAGCTCTGGGTCCAAAATAGATTTCACTGTTTTCTTTAGAGAGAAGACGTGTGTATTAAACATGTGAAAAAAAATATTCAAACACTCACCATTTCGAAATAGATGTAGCAGCGTCTCCGCGAAACAGACTCAAAGAACTTGTACTAACCCAAATGGCAAACTGACTGAGTGCACTGCTGGAGTATCTGACGCGCCTTTAACGGCTGCTCGGTAACTCCTCCTCCATTTCATATCCATCCGCCAGTTTCCCTTTTCCTCAATTGATAAATCAAACAAAAAAGCGTTTTTTGAAAGAAAACGAGATACTATGAAATAGAGAATTGAACGAAATCTATTATATCTTTTCACTGGGAATGTTTGTCCAGTATTTAAAGATGTAAGTGCCGAAGGAAAAGAACTAGATCGCTGCGTATGTATAATTTCTGCTAGTGTGCGATAGGTCTTGCGCGGCACAAGACGTAGCTGGATGAAATAGCCTTCTCTGATTGGTGTGTTTGTACCTGCAATGCGTCACTCCCTTGGTCTGCGCTGCCGCTGCACTAGTAGTCCATAGACAAGATGGCTCCAGGCAGAGCATAGGAGTTAGATTGTTCTGTTGTATTCTGTGGCTATTTTAGGCATTATATTCAATGCATATTCAACAATATGACTTTGATAACCATTTAGCAACAACCATTATTTATTACTATCTTAATACATGCATTATTTAAGTTACCATCGTTTGTATTGATGAGGTAGAATTGTATTTATATATTTATTTATTTTTTATTTCATCATTTTAGCCTCTGTGCAGCAAGGTGAGAGATGGTCAGCATCACACAGGCTAATGTGCGTAACTATAAAAAATCCAGATTGAAACAGTCAAACTCCAGGATGGACTGAGAAAACAGACACATAAGGGTGTGTGTGTGTGTGTGTGTGTGTGTGTGTGTGTGTGTGTGTGTGCGTGTGTGTGTGTGTGTGTGTGTATCCAGCAGATGTGCCTGGGGCCGCATCAGCAGCAGTGCTGTCAGATGAACTGTGGATTCTCAGGTCCAATTGCGCTGGTGGTGTGGATGGGAGTATCTGATAGCCTGATTTCTTATGCTCGACTGCTCTCCTGTCTCCCCCACCAGCCACCTGTCTCTGTCCCTGTCCCGTGGGAGACGCAGGCGAGATGGAAACTGTTGGAGCGAGGAGGTGAAGCACCACAGAGAGTGAAACAGCATCTCTGACCCAAGTAACACAAACAGTCCCTCTCTCCTTCCTTGGTGTCTGGGGTTCTATGAGGTATCCTACAAAAGCACATTCAATTTGATTTAAGTAATAACAGAACATCTTATGCTTTTCATGATTGCCTTCTATGAGAGTGCAATACTTAAAAGGGTGGGAGTCAAGCCATAAATCACATCTAAACAACAGATGCAGATAAGAGAAGGGAGCATCAAATTGAGCTTTTCTTTTCAATATGTTCCGGCCCCAGAGCTTTGATTGATGTGCAATTTTGTGAGCAGCCTCAGTATCACCCGGGCCTCTCCATCTAATCTGGGACACACTGGAGTCTATTCAGTGGAACCTAGTTTTTAGCAACTGGATTTTCACTCTGCAGATTATGTAACACTCCAGGACGACAGAAAGGCCTAAATCTGTCACAAGAGCAAGATTAGCTGCTGGTGTATGTGAGGGTGGTGTGAGTGTTTTGGTGTATGTTTGGAGTATGATACTTTGTGTATGGAGCATACTTTTTGTATGTGACTGTTTAGGGTTTGGTCCTCATTACAGTAAACACACCAGTTCTCTCTTCCATGTTATAGAGTTCAAATTGAATGTTCCAGAGTTCAAATTAAATCCCCCTGATTTTGGTATGCTTGACTGTCAGGGGACATTGGCTTATCTCGGTACATTGGCTTACTGTATCTCTGTATGTAGAAATAGAACAGGTACAACTGTGTGTGTGTGTTTGTATTCCTCTATCAGATTCATTTGGATGCATTTGTACATTTGCAGAATCAGCTGGCAGCTGGCTGACGGCATGCCCTGTGATGCTCCCTGGGTCTCAGGGGACTGGTTCCAGGTCAAAGGTGATCATAGGTTAGATGTTAATGGAGAGGGCTGATTGGAACCCCAGATAAATTACTTCATGGTCTATAAAGCCTAAAACCAACCTCTAAGATTCTAGTCAAAGGGGATTTGGTCACAACAGGGTGTGTAGTAACATTGTTACAAAATATGTGTTGTCAGTGTTGTTTGAGTAGTAGAGGTAGTAGAGGAGAATAGCTGTTGTGAGTGGGGTTGTTATGGATGTGAATTGGTATTAGTGAATGTATGTGTGTGTGTGTGTGTGTGTGTGTGTGTGTATGTTCAATGCCATACCTATTTCTCACTTCTGTCTCTTTGGTACTTCGCCTCTGTATGGTAGGTGTGTAGTGTAAATGTGTCACTGCCCCAGAGAAAGACATTTTTAACAGCGCTGTCCCGGCCCAGAACGTTCTGTCAGATAGCTACTTTTAGTTTATTCCATCAAGGGTCAAGGGTCAGGTATGGGAGAGGCTCAGCTGCGGTTTTAATGTCTGTTCTTGTTTGCCAGTGACATCACCCCAAGTGTTGCTACGGTCCTGTGTTTACCTACTGTAGTGGGCCGAACCAATTGCCTTTTGAAGGGAAGACAGAGGCAATGCATTCCCTCTGACCCAATTCTAAAGCAGCTTTTAAGTAAAGCTTATACCAGAAAAATAGGGTACAATTTAGTCGTTAAAGTGGTGTCATGTGACTATGACTTCCAGAGCAGGTAAAAGCAGGTGACAGATATGAGAGGATGTTTACTTGTGTAACTGGACGATGTGGTCATTATTAATGCAGAAGTCTTTGTAATGCACCTGGTGGCTCCATGCCAGATGAGTGGCTCGCCTTTCACAGAGGAGAATAGCTGTTGTGTGTGTGTGTGTGGTCGGCATGGATGTGAATTTGTATTAGTGAAAAGAGGCTTTTAATGTGTGTGTGAGTGTGTGTGTGTGTGTGTGTGTGTGTGTGTGTGTGTGTGTGTGTGTGTGTGTGTGCGTGCGTGTGTGTGTGTACGTGTGTGTGCAGTGCATACAAGCTATTATGGGTAGGGGCGTGTTCTTGTATTCACATGTATTTTTTATGACTGTTGGCCATGGCGTAAGGACCTGAGAGATCTCCTTGGAGACCTCTTGATTGCCATTGGTGTTCTCTATGTGACCAAAGGTCTACTCTGGTCAAAGGTGATATGAAAAAGCCATACATTCCCCACTGAGTATGAATGGCCCAGTCCTAGCACTCCCATGCTTTATGGCTTTATGAGGGCGTGATAACGGCACTTAGCAGTGTAAGGTCTAACAACAGACTTCTGGTTGAAACCAATCACCTTGGTTCCCTTTTACCTGTTACTGAGCAATGGCTATGTCAGAATTACATAACCGTGGGGAGAAATTATTAATGGCTTCAAATCAGATCAGAGGATTTGCATGGCTTGCATAGATTCCCAGGCTATTACAATAATGTTATGATGCAATGGATATACTGTAAGCAGGCTTGCTCCTTCCAACTCCTCCATACCTGGACCTCCGTCTGTGTGTGTCTTTGTAGTTGGAGTTCTATTATTCGAGGGGCATCAGAAGGACACCAGCACTTACTGTCAAATAGAATCCCTGCTGTTGATCATAGCACTCTTTCTCTCTCCCTCTGGCCTCTCTCTTTCTCTGTCTCTCCCTCTCTCCCTCCTTCCCTCCCTCCCTCCCTCCCTGGCTTGCCTCCAGGTGTCTGCTGCAGTCAGTGTGGGACTCTGGTTCAAACACCGCAGCCCTCAGCAGCACCACATGAAACCATGCCAGAGAGAAGTTTCCAGAAGGACATCAAGGCTCTCCTGTCATATTTCATATCGTCAGTACCTCCCTTTGTTGTTAGCTTCGCTTTATAACGTCCTGTTTTTACGAGGGCTTCTCTGTTTATCAGAATGTCCGCAGCAGGTGTCAAGAGTGTTACTTGCCGTGTAATTTCTTAACCAGCTGTTCCATAACTTTCCTATGAATTCATTCTATGTAGCCGTACCATTATGACATAACCTACTGTTTGCTACAGCAATCATCTCCCACAGGAAGGAAATAAGCAGGTGTAGCACTGCGGAGGGTAAGCCCCAATCAGGAAGTGGGCTGGATAGAGCTTGAATAGAAGTGCCCTGCCCTTGACCCTGCTTGTAGTGTGGTCCTACATGTCTGCAGTGTGCCGGGGACCTGCAGGGCTGCTGCGCTGCACTCAAGATGATCTCATCTTGCAGGGGGCACCGGCAGCACGCCGCACACTGCGGCCACTCTGGGATGAGGGCTGCAGTGAGAGCAGGTGTCTGCTGTGCGCCGCTGCGCTGCTTAACCCGCTCACAAACAAATGTGATTGATCAGACCCCGCTGCCCCTCCCTTTCCCTGGTGACTCACTGCTGACACCCAGTGGCAAAACAGGGTAACGCAGCACCTGGTGAAATAGTAAGAGCACAGTGATGAAATACCCCCTATTACAGTGTTGCTGCCTGAAATTGACTAACAGCCTAGCCTAAGCTATACCCCGTACAGAGTACAATGGATTCAAACTTCAGAAGAATACCCCCACTGTTCTGCTTTAAGTCAAATGATTACAATACAGACAAATCATCTTTGAGCGCCACATTTATTGACATACAGTAAATCGTATTTACAAATAGGTGACATCACTCTATATAATACAATGTGCTTTGTTTATGTTGGGGATTGGGTTTAGTTTGAATACATTTCCTGCTAGTTTACAGGAGTTTACATTGTGTGTCTGTGAGGCACAGTGGTGGCTTTGGGTCAGTTGGAAACTAACTGCTGCAGTGGTTTAGTTTTCACGGAGCTCCTGGCTGGGGCTCTCTTGCTAGGTCACCCTCGACACAGCTGCCCCAGCTTGAAATGGAAAGGCAGGCACATTCTAAACACATCTGGAATATGTAGAGAGTGGGTCGTATGCCCACCTCCCTTGTTCTCTGTAAAGCGCATTGTGTTGCCTCTGGGTATGAAATGCGCTATACAAATAAAGCTTTGATTGATTGATTGATAGACAGGTCTGTTGCCCAGCCTTAATAATGGAATATGTTTGACTTTGAAAGTAACTCAGTCTTAAATAATTTGATAACTAGCTATAATTATAAATATATATAGATTATTAATTATCATAAAAACATGAATTCTTACACAGCTCTGTGAGTGTGCGTGCATCTCTGCGTGTCTGTGTGTGTTATCGGCGGTGCTTCCGGAGTGTGAGGTCGTCGATGATGCGCGGGCTACAGTGGCTGTTGTAGTGCAGGGCGGGATCGTTGTAGTTGAACGGCGGAGGGTTGTACTGCTGCTGGATGTGATCTGGATACGTGCGGGGGATCCTGGGTAGAGACAACAACACCCCAGTCAGAGACCCCCACAGCCAACACAATCTGGTACATTCAAGAGGTGGAGATTCCTAATGCCATTAGGCCATACCGGATATTATGTAAATAGGTCAAACATCTACTGTCCATAGAGTTAGGGTGTACCCTTATGACAATGTACATATCATATCATATAATTCCTGTCATTATTACAGCCTAGTCCCATGGGATAACTTCATCGGGTGGAGGGGTGGGGTGGAGCAGGGTATACGCACGAGACATGGAACACAAACGGGGATGGAAATGTATTTGTTGGTGACTGTAGTGTTGGTTGGATGGCTGGACAGTTGCATTTTAAACTCTCAACATGTTACCCTTATTATTATTTATTTATGAAGCCCAGGGGTGCCCACACTTTTTTGGCTTGTGATCTACTTTTAAAATGACCAGCTCAACAAGATCTACCACTAGTGTATTGTGCTGAGTGACTGAGTCATTTAAGTAGGCTAAAGACACTGTTGTCAGAACAGCTGCATATACCGTTGATTGCTATAGCTCACTCGTAAATCAGCTGTTTGATATACTCTTTAATGGTGGTGATATATCCGTTTTCCGGCGTGTTAATGTGATAAGAGATCTGAACAGATCTTATATTGCGTGCAATTTCAAGTGTAATCACAGATCTTTTCCCTGTTCGAAAGCGTAGCCATGAACTGCATGAATGAAATGCAGTAGTGTAATCCACACACACACACACACACACACACACACACACACACACACACACACACACACACACACACACACACACACACACACACACACACACACACACACACACCAGACGGGCAGTTGTGCAACAGAGCTCAAGATGTCCTGTTTGACATATTTAGCCTAGTTTCAGTATGTTATCTAACATCCCTGTGGTGGTTCTGTGCAGCTCTTCTCACTGTAGCCCAATTGCTACATGTGATCCAACTCTCATTTACATGTACAGCATGAGTGTAGTTTCAGAACATACATCCAAGTTAGTGTTTTCCCGTAAGAGTACTTCCTCTGCCTTCTGCAATGCATGAGTGGAAATGTAGTCTGTATCCTGAGTGTACTCAGTCTCCCTTTGCAATGCATGGGCGTGAATGTAATCTAGTATGCCGGCACTCACTCTCCCTTTGCAATGCATGAGTGGAAATGTAGTCTAATATGCCGGTACTCACTCTCCTGTGATGGTCTTCTTGCGGGAGCAGCAGAAGCAGGCCAGGGCGGCCAGCAGGAGGAGCAGGAGGAGGGGGATGCCGATGCCCAGCACCAGACCCAGGATCAGGGGCTTCTTATCATCCACCTTCAGGTTCTCCTCTGTCCCTGTTCCATTCACATCACCCCTGTCTGGACAGAAACAACACAGTATAGTATAGAACATACTCTGTGGCGCACATGTGTGTGTGTGTGTGTGTGTGTGTGTGTGCGCCTGCGGAGCATCACCTAAATTGCAAGATTGGGACTTGTCCACGTCGGTGGTTCCATTGCACACACACCGGTAGCCTCCGTAGGTGTTGACACAGAGAGCATGAGGGACACACAGCGCCTCCTTGGCTTTACACTCATCCAGGTCTGTGAGGGAGGGAGGAGATGAGAGAGAGAGAGAAAGAGAAAGAAAGGGAGGGAGAGAGAGAAGGAGGGAGAGAGAGAGAGGGAGGAGGGAGAGAGAGAGTGTGAGAGAGAGTGAGAGATAGAGGGAGGGAGAAAGAAAGGGAGGGAGAGAGAGAAGGAGGGAGAGAGAGAGAGGGAGGAGGGAGAGAGAGTGTGAGAGAGAGTGAGAGATAGAGGGAGGGAGAGAGAGAGAGTGGGAGAGAGAGAGAGGGAATGGAGAACTGTCACCTTCTAATTCTAGAACAATCCCGATTCCTACCATTTTCATCAGCCCATAGGACATGTTCAAAACATATTACTGACACTGAAGCCTAAGTATGCTCAAGCCAAGTATGTTCACCATCCCCACCAGCCTCGTTGATATAGTTACGATAGAGTACTTCACTATTGGGTAAAAACATCCCAATGTCTGGCCATCTTGGGTGCTGATGAGGTTGTGTCATGTGTCTGTGGTTGTGTACCTCCTACGTCTACTGCTTTGATCTCGTAGTAGCTGCTAACGCGGTTCAGATAATCGTTGATATACCAGTCGGGCGTGTCGCTAGACACGTTGATCCTGTACTCATTCCGACTCTTCTTCAGACCGACGTTGTAGAACTTGTTTTGGAAGCCCATGGCCAGGACCTCCTCCAGCTGCAGGACAGGACGGATAATGATGAACATTAGCAGCGGAACTCACTCAGCCATGTAACTTCATTCACAGACTAATTCATGCATTATGGACAGATAATTGTATAATGATTGTTTTCTTCTACCAATATAATGTTATCTTCGGTTCCAGTATGTTTCTGCGTCTGTCTGTCTGTCTGTCTCTGTCTCTGTCTCTGTCTCTGTCTCTGTCTCTGTCTCTGTCTCTGTCTCTCTCACCTGTTGGAGCCCCTCTCCTGCAGACCTCTGGTTATTCCAGGCCATGGTCACATTGAAGAGGTTAGATCCTGTCAACAGCAAAACTCTTATTATTGTCATGCTCTCAATGGTTGAGGAAAAAGGAGAAAACGCACACCGTAGTCTTGGGGAGGTGCCGGTAACGGGTGAAATAAGAAAAGAAACTGCTCACTCAAGCTCTTGATGCTGGGTGATTTATTTAGACGTTTCGGCCTAGCGGCCTTTGTCAAAGTCATGCTCTCAATGCAGCACCACCGCCAAGTCATGCATCCAAGTACCATGCTGAGGCCTTACCTGGTGGATTGGCAGAGTCACCTGCAAAGACACAAATGAAATGTCAACAGATCATAAAGTAAATTACCAATAATACAAATGTTTGATATCATAAAGTATTCAAAGATGAAGATATCCCTCCCTTGCAGGCAGCGTTCATGTGTGCTATGTGAGCAACACATACTAACGGCCTAGCCTACAGCGTCCATGGTGGCACCTACCACATCCGTCCGATGTTTTGGTGCTCTGGTAGCGACAGGAGCACCGGACCGACCCCGGCGTGTTCACGCACTCAAACTTGGCGTTGGGGCACGCCGCCGGGTCCCGGCACTCGTCGATATCTGTGGTTGAGAAGAGAACCATCACTGCACATTTTCTCTACAAGGTCTTTGTTTATAAATACTCTGCCTTGCATGTTAAGGATAGTGTGCGATTATTGCTTTATGTCTAAAGGTGTTATACCTGTGCAGTTGCGTCCATCCCCGGCGTAGCCTGGCTTACAGCGGCAGGTGTAGTTGTATCCTGAGCTGATGCAGTCGGCCATCTTGTGACAGGGGAAGGGGAAGGGAGGGAGGCAGAAGTCTGGGAGGCAGAAGAACAAACGACACGAACGAGGAACACCTCAGCGCCACTGAATACATGACTTCAGTTTCCGCCTAACTTGATACGGGAGAAACGCGTAATGTATCATTCCAGAACCCCATTTTAGTGAGCTGTTATACTAAAGCACCGGCCCACGCTGCACTCACCATTCTCAAAGCACTTGTATCCTCGCTTGTCCTTGTAGACGGAGGGCGGGGGACACTCTCCGCAGGTGAACTGGTCCGGCTCGGGCTGGGACTGGCACGCCACCCCTGGGAAGCACGGCCTCCCCCGGCAGATGTCGGTCGTGTTCCCGCAGAACTTCCCACTGAAGCCCTTGGGGCACAGGCACCCTGCGACCTGGGAGAGCGCGGCGTGAGTGAGGGGTGGCTCTCTAAAGACAGCACTGAAGTAGACTAGTAGTAGACCGGAGCTGATACGGATATGTCACTTTGGAAAAAGATTAAAGCTCATGTGGACAAGGCTTCCTCCGAATTGCTAGTATTGTACTGTTTTGCAGGGGCTTCGCTAGGAATTTTAGGCCCCATACTCCACTTGAAATATACATTGAGCAGTGGAGGCTGGCTTTCTGAGCCCCATCCAAGTAGAGTGAATCACCCCCCCAAACCCCACAACGCTGCGGTCACAGTGCGTTTACCTGGAACTTTCCCAGCAGGTGGTTCTCTGCGATGGTCTGGTACTGACAGGTGCCCCCGTTGAGGCAGTTACACACCTGCAGGATGGGGGAGAAGAGCGAGCTGAAGAGGTGGTCGCTGACCTTGATGGTCAGCACCACAGGCTGGATGTTGAGGGGTGTCCAGGTCAGGTAGCCGTCGGCTGCGGGGGATACACAGACGGAGATCAGATTTATCAACAAGGTTCTAGGCAAGCGTTTGTAGAAAGATAAAGAGAGCACAATGTTTCGGTAAGAGGATGTGTGTTTGTTTTCATGCGGGGAGAGAGGGAGAGTGTGTGTGTGTCTGTGTGTGTGTCTGTGTGTGTGTGTGTGTGTGTGTATGTCTCACCATTCCCAATGGAGGCTTGTGGAGGTCTAGGGAATTTCAGTGAGAAGGACACAGGGTCTTTGTTGGGGTCTTGAGCGACGATCCGCACATTCACGGTAGAGTTGACCTTACAACGGATTACTGTTGGCTCTGTCACAATGGGTGGCATGTTCCCTGTATCAGACAACACAGGAGATACATTATGAAGAGGACCTGATATGTTGTCAAACAGCTTCTCAAATGTGCATATCTTCGTGATATAATATAATATGACATTCTCAATGTTCAAATTTCATTTCCCCCTATTCTCCATCATCTTTAATTTTGAGGAAGGTAGACAAGAGTCCTGAATCAGTGTCTGTGAGCAGTTCCTGCTCCGCACGGCTTCTGGTTACGAGGACGTTTTTTCCTCACCGAACACGTTGGCCAGGCGGAGGCGCTGCTGTTGAGCTTCCAGGCACTCCAGGCCCAGGTCCTTGTCGTCCGATGCCAGGATGTCGTGGACGCACTGCATGCTGCCCTGGCACGAGCGCCTCAGCTCGTCCACCCGGGCGGGGCTGACGTCCAGGACCTCTTGCGTGGAGGCGGCCACGAACGGCTCGGTGGGAGGGATGGAGAACAAAAGGCTCTCTGGAATGGGGACAGCCCCTGAGGAAACAAACACACACACACACACACACACACACACACACAATATAGATTTACTGTAACTTTAACCTCAGAATATGTCAGACTATGGTTTGTGAGTGTGTTGTGAATCTGTGCTGATTTATCCTGAATTGTATTTTTATACAACAAAAATAGAAAGGACTCGTGAACTGATCTAGGTTACGTCTCATATCCGACTACAGTACTCACAGGACATTCCAAACACGTGCAGGCTCGCCTCCGGCGGGGGGTTGCTATTGGGCGAGGTAAGGAGCCTCCCGTTGGACATGAGGAAGTCATCGGAGCGGTTGGAGCTCCACAGGCCCATGAGGCCCACGGTGCGGTTGTAGAATGTCTGGGGCACCTCCACCAGGGACATCAGCTGACCGCCGTGCCCTCGCCACACCACCACGTGCAGGCCCTCGGCGTAGACCGCCACGCAGCGGCTGGCTGAGGTGCAGCGCACGGCGAAGCCCTCCTCTCCTATGTGCACTACACCTGAATGGACAGTAGGGGGCACTGTTGTACTTGCATGGAAATGTTGAGGTTGAGATGAGGAAGTACACTACTGTATTGCCATTGTAAATCAAGTTCTGTAGGGGTCGAGGGTCAGTATCATATCAATTTAGAGTTGTTTTGGAAGCAAATATACCTACCTAGAAGAGTATCAAGTTCTCAAAGATAGGTTATAATATGAATTTAGATATGTTTTAGAAGCGAATATACCTGCCATACAGTATGTGCATTAATGGATGTAAAGAAGAGTATCAAGTTCTCAAAGGTTATATAATATGAATTTAGATATGTTTTTGAAGCAAATATACCTACCGGATGTAAATTAATGTATGTAAAGAAGAGTAGAAGAGATAATACCAATGTTTTAAGTTTTGTTTGAAGGTACGGTGCCTGTTTGCGTGTCATTTTCTCCTACCGGTAGTGACTGGGATATCCACATCATCCACCAGGACCTGCAATCCTTCTTCTGCCTCTGCAAGCCTCCACTCAACCTGAACGCACATGCACAAATGCACATGCGCAAACACATACACACACACACATGCATGCACACACACATGTACATACAACACACACACACACACACACAAAGAGGGGTGAGGAAAACCAAACATAATGTACTATATGCAAATGATAAACCAGACACAGACACACTCTACACACACACACACACACACGCCCTAACCTTTCCAATGCCCTGGTAGAAGGCGGCCATGCGGACCATGATGGGGACGCGCCTGGCCTGTCCCTTGGTGTGCAGCACCCCCGTCTCCCCCTGCAGGGTGAAGATGTTGGAGCCCTGGTTGGAGGAGAGGCGCACCACCACAAACTCCCCCAGGGCCTTGAACGAGTACTCGGTCCCGTCGAAGGTGGTGACGTGCAGGGCGCCATACACCATGCCTGCAGGGAGAACGGTACGGTTCACAACAATTCACTCGTCTCTGAACAAGGGATATCTGGGTTGGGACTCATCTATGTACGCACACAGGCCGACACTGAACACTGGACGATCCAACGTGACCGCACATCTGTGCATTTCAAGTAACAGGGTGTTGTGCATATCAAATAACACGGAGCGAAGACGTTTCCTGATAACTGATGTCTTGGGTTCCGCTAGCATGCTGGTGGTTCTCACCAACGCCCTGTGTGGCCTTCTTCGCTAGGAGGCTGTGTTCGGGGCTGGCCCAGCCGTAACCTCGGCAGCGGTCCGGGGGTCTTTTGGTCAGGTAGAGGTGACAGAGGGGGGACTTGATACAGCACCACTGGAACGGCAGCAGGTCCTCGTCTGGGAAAAAGAACGCCGCAGACGAACCAATGACAAAATGGAGTCAGATTAACTGAGGTTCTGGGGGACAAAGACGATCACCACAACCACGTCTCCAGTCTAACGAGAAGACCCGGCCACGCCTCGCCAGTCAACTCAACTAGACACACCTGTTACCGCCATGCCTACGAGGTAGCTTCCTGCCTGTTATCCACAGTAAGCCACCTAACCTACCTGTTCTCTCTCATCCCTCCGCCCCCCCCCTCATTCATTCATTCATTCATTCATTCATTCATTCATTCATTCATTCATTATGTAAATCATGCTGTCATTCACATAATATTGTCAACCATTCATTCTGTTCATCATTATTGTCAATCATTCATTCCGTTCATCATTCCAGTAAACTTCCTTAATTGTAGCTGTAAACATTCCAGTAAACATTCCAGTAAACTTCCCTAGTTGTAGGTGTGTTGTGTTGAACTTATATTAATATATATTATTATTATTATTATTATTATTATACATAATATTGTGAATAGAGTTTTCTGGAGTAGGGTAGCTGCAGTATTGTTTATGTGATGATGAGTTATATTGGTGTTAACCTTAGAAAGGGCAGGTTTTGTCTTTATAGAGTGTGGATCAATTACCTATTTGTTTCTGCGCAGATGCTCCAGAGAAGTACCTCTCGCTGTACCCGGCCTTGAGCGGCCCCTCGGGGTCGTACACACACCTTTTCCCCGAGCCGTGCCGATTGGACAGGATGGACTGGAAGGCGTGTCCGCCACTGGCCCCCCAGCGCAGCTGCCGGAGCTGCCTCACCCGTATCCGCTGTTCGTCGGGCTGAGTCTCCAGCCCGAACGCCGGGTCCTCCAGGGCCTGGGCGCGGGTACACGGGCAGGCCGGCACCCCCGAGGCCCACGCGGCCGGGTCGGGCTCCTTCATCGCCCACGCCTGGCACCTCTTCTGAGGGTCCGAACCCTCTCCAGCGGGCCCCGTCAGATCGTACACCAGCCTGCCCAGCTTCCCCGTGTTGCCCATCACCGTCTGGGGCCTGTAGCGCCCCCCCGGGCCAAACAGGCTGTCCAGTGGGACGGGCGTCTTGTTGCGAGGGACGGGGATCTCGTTGTGGAAGTGGCTCCCCCCGTTGGTGTAGCCTATGAGAGCGTCGTGGTGCAGCCTCTGGCCGCGACCCCAGAGCATCTCCCCGAAACGCAGCAGAGCGAAGGACTGCTCTCCATCCGTGGTCAGGATACACTGGAAGGTGTTGGTCTGCAAAACGGCGACAAGGTGTTGCCACAGAGGCAAAAACAGTTCTTAGAAGAAATAATAAGGTGTCTTACAAGGCCGGCTCATTCTCCTGGAGCACACTTGAGGTTCTCACATTGCAGAAAACAATGGCTTTCAAAGTAGGACAGGCCACATCCGGTTCCAGCCTACCTCCGATCTTCAACCCACTTTCTAACAACAGATAGGTCCCATCTTCAGCCTACTTTCTAACAACAAAGAAGACGGTATAAAAGTGTCTTTGAGGTGAACTTGATCTAAGGTCCAGGGCAGGAAATTGCCTGGGGGATGATTAAGAAGAAAACTAAAGATAGACTACCTCACATACCTACTGTACATCTGGATCACAAACCACTTTGTAGAGAATACAGTACTCTAAGAGCATGCCTACCAAAATCAGAAAAAAATCATCAAACATGAAAAGATTATTTAAAGCAAGGTTTCATTGCATAGCTATATTGATTTAGTTCAGTGATTCATTGATGGAGGAAGGGAGAGTGTGTTTTTAACCAGGCCTTGCGCTCACCTCAGAGAGGTTAATTTTCTGGTAGGACACGGCCATGACACGCTTCCAGGTGACCTTCAGGATCCAGGCGGGGAGGAAGGCCGGTCTGCCTCTCTGCTTCTCAAACTCCGTCACATCCTCTGCTGTCCGGTTGAAGACTATCTGAGAGTAGATGTCTGACATGTTCAGCTTGTGGTACTCCTGAGAGAGAGAGAGAGAAACAGAAGAGGTAAAGGTTAATATCAAAACCAATATAGCTACATCCGCATTATCCCAAATCCACTCAATGCAAGTCTTTTTTTTTCTCTAGCTACGAAAGCCTTTATGTTTAGAGCTGCATCTCTTTTGGAATAATTTGCCTGTCAATATTCAATCATCTTTAGGGATGATCCATAAGTATCATATGCATGATCTGTTTAGCTGTGTGTGTGTGTGTGTGTGTGTGTGTGTGTGTGTGTGTGTGTGTGTGTGTGTGTGTGTGTGTGCGTGTGTCTGCCTGTCTGTACTTTATATCAGGGCTGGACTGGGACAAAAAATCGGCCCTGGCATTTTTGGCCCAGACCGGCCCACCACAATCGGCCGGACCCAGGGCTGGACTGGGTGAATATTTCCTACCGGGAAATGTAGCCCCAGTCAGGCCACTAGCCGAGCCGACGCGGTGAGATGGAACACCTTCAGTTTCGTTTTGTTGACGGGGGGGGGGGGGGGGGGTGCTTCGCGATTTGTTGACGGGGGGGGGGGGGGGTGGGGGGGGTGCTGCTGCGCGATTTGTTGACGGGGGGGGGATGCTGCTGCGCGATTTCTTGACGGGGGGGGGGGGGGTGCTGCTGCGCGATTTGGACCAATGGGCCGCTGTCCCTGCTCTATGGGCCGTTCGTTAGCTCTTTTTTTTTTTAGATCGGCCCACAAGTAGGTCCGGCCCACCGGGCATTTGCCCGGTACGCCACATGGCCAGTCCGGCCCTGCTTTATATGCATGTACTGTATACATGAGTGTGTACAGGTGTGGGTATGTATTTATACAGTATGTATACTATCATGTGTGTATATGTGTGTGTATGTATGTATGTATATGTATGTATATTGGGTAGTTCCGGTCCTTGTTTCTGATTGGCTGGAAACCACACACCTGTGACTGCATAACAAGTAATTAGCTCCGCCCCAACGACAGGTAATGTTTTCGGTGACATGTGTTTATTTGTTTGTTTGTCTGTGAGCAAGATTATGCAAAAAGTACTAGACTGATTTTCATGAAACTCGGTGGAGGGGTGTAGCAATGTCCAACTTAGAACCCATTACATTTTGGAGCAGATCCGAATCACAAATCCACGAGCCGCTCAAACATGGCTGGCCATTCAACGCCATTAAATTTTTGGACCAAGATTACTTTAAAACTACAAGACTTTTCATGAATCTCTGTGGAGGGGTAAAGCATCCTAGAACTCATTACATTTTGTATCCGATCTGAATCATGGGATGGGTTTACAAGCTGGCCAAACTAATTTTTCCATTCAATGCACCATTTCTAATTTTAATTTGTTTTTCTCTTTTTTGTGTATGACATGTGTTCTAATCTGCTGGAGCTGCTGCCTCCGCGACCCGACCCCGGATAAGCGGATGAAGATGGATGGATGGATGTGTTGTAATTATTTTGCTATTGTATTATTGTTGAGGACCCCCTTGAAAAAGAGATGGCCTCATCAAGGGGTTATTTCCAATATAAAGAGTTTCAACCACTCCACTCCCCCTGACCCTACCTGGTAGAACACCTGACCCTCCCCCAGAGTGAGGTCAGCGTCGTCCCAGAACACCGCCAGCATGGCTAGGCTCTCGTTGCCATGGAAACCCTCGGGGAAAGGGACTGGAAACAGGAGCTGCTCGTTCTCGGTGACCGTCTGGAACTGGATGAGACCATTATCTGAGAACTAACCACCAGAGGGAGGGGAGGGGGGAGAGAGGGAGTGAGGGGCAGAGAGAGAGAGGGGAGAGTGAGGGGCAGAGAGAGAGAGAGGGGAAAGTGAGGGGTAGGGAGTGGGGAGAGAGATGGATGTGAGGGACAGAGAGAGAGAGAGATGGAAGTGAGAGAGAGAGAGAGAGGGAAGAGTGAGGGACAGAGAGAGAGAGGGGAGAGTGAGGGGCAGAGAGAGAGAGATGGAAGTGAGGGACAGAGAGAGAGAGGGGAGAGTGAGGGGCAGAGAGAGAGAGAGGGGAGAGTGAGGGGCAGAGAGAGAGAGATGGAAGTGAGGGACAGAGAGAGAGAGAGAGGGGAGAGTGAGGGGTAGGGAGTGAGGAGAGAGATGGATGTGAGGGACAGAGAGAGAGAGAGAGAGAAGGGGGCAAATGTTATTCCCTATAAGGCTGTTCCAAGCAGTCATTGCCATCGCTGAAGTAGCCCTAATGATGTTACCTGTCTCCAGTGAATGTATATGTAGATTGACGTCGGGGATGGTGGACGGATACTTACATAGACCCTATCATACAGCTTGCCCATGAAGGGGAAGCCCATAGGCGACGTGATGTAAGCAGAGTTGGCGTCTGCTGTGGCCACGTTCATTGTCCCGTCTCCCACCTCCTCTCCAAACGGGTACAGGTCGCTCTCTGTGGACGGAACATATGGTCAGTTAAGAGAGAGGACCTCAGACTGCTGTACTGTACATGAAATACTGCAACATACAATACCTTACATACTCATCAAAACACTTAGGGAGTCACTTAAGTTGTGCATGATATCAACCGAACATATTGTTTATAGTTAGTAGTCACATGCAGTAAAAAAACAAACAACAAAACAACAAAAAGACCTTCATTCATTCATTCACTCATGCGCTCAATCACTAATTAATTTTTATGTTAGGCAACAGTAGTCTTTTAATAGTCAAAACAAAAAGATAAACCTTAATTCATTCACTCACTCACTCACTCACTCACTCACTCACTCACTCGCTCATTCAGTCATTCACTAATTCATTCTTTGGTTAGGCCAGCACAGTGGGGTAGGACAGATATGAGTGGTGAGGTACAGTAGCCCACCCTTCTTAGAAAGCTCCTGGCACACAGTGCTGCCAGTGGGACAGGAGCAGTTGAAAGAACCTGGATGGTTCCTACACGTGGTGTTACCGGGGCACGCCCGGGGAAGCGCACACTCGTCCTGGTCCACACACCCCCCCGCCCCGCGGCCCCTGTCCGCCGTGGCCGTCCAGCCCCTGCCGCACCGGCACGAGTACCCTCTGACGTAGTTGATGCAGGTGGCGGCAGGGTGACAGCCCCCGTTGTCCTGCTGGCACTCGTCCAGGTCCACGCACAGCGGCCCGATGCTCACCAGGCCCGGCGTGCACACGCACGCGAACGACCCGGGCGCGTTGTGGCAGCGGGCGCGAGGATGGCACGGGGTGGCGAGGACCGAGCACTCGTCCACGTCCTGGCACCAGGTTCCGTTGCCCGCATGCCCCAGGGGGCAGTGGCAGGAGAAGGAACCCGGTGTGTTCCAACAGCGCGCCAGTGGGTGGCACGCTGTGCCGTTCTCACACTCATTAGTGTCCACGCACGCCCCGTCCTCTTCGTGGTACCCCCCCGGACAGAAGCAGTGGTACGCCCCAGGGAGGTTGGTGCACACCTGGTCAGCGCGACAGGTGATATTGTCCCGACACTCATCTATGTCGCCGCAGCCCAGCCCCTCGGGCTCGTACCCGGGCACGCACGGGCACAGGAAGGAGCCGACGGTGTTGTTACACATGGAGTGGTCCGGGCAGGGGTGGCCCTCCGGGGCGCTACACTCGTCCACGTCCCGGCACTCGGACCTGTTCAGGAGGAACCCCCCGTCGCAGGGGCAGCGGTATGACCCGGGGAAATTGACACACGTGGAGTGGGGCTGACAAAGGGAGGAGTTATAGGCGTCGGAACACTCGTCCACGTCCAGGCACTCGGTGCCGTTGCTCCAGAACCCGCGGTCGCACTCGCAGTAGAAGTAGCCCGCGGCGTTGGCGCAGGTGCCGTTGGCGCAGAGCGCACCCGCGTCCGCCGCTGAGCACTCGTCGATGTCCGCGCACTCGCCGTCCCCCCCGGAGAAGCCCGCCATGCAGGGGCAGCTGTAGCTGCCGTGGGTGTTCACGCAGGTGCTGTGCTCGGGGCAGGCGGAGTCGTCCAGGCACTCGTCCACGTCCTCGCACTCTGTGCCGTTGCCCCGGTAACCCTCCCAGCAGTCGCAGATGAAGGAGCCGGGGGTGTTCAGGCAGTCGGAGACGTTGGAGCACTGGGCCAGGCCCGCCGAACACTCGTCCACATCCAAACAGAGGGAGCCGTTTTTGGCTAGGGAGCCGTTGTTGGCAAGGGAGCTGTTGTTGTTGGCGAGGGAGCTGTTATTGTTGACGAGGGAGCTGTTGTTGTTGACGAGGGAGCTGTTGTTGTTGTTGGCGAGGACGTAGCCCGGGTTGCAGGGGCAGTCGTAGCCCCCCACCGCGTTTGCGCAGGTGCTGTTGTCGGGGCAGGTGAAGTTCCCCGACGCGCACTCGTCCACATCCTCGCAGTGCGTCCCGTTTCCATGGTAACCGTCCCAGCAGTGGCAGTAGTAGGAGCCCTCGGTGTTGTAGCAGTCGGAAGACACCGGGCAGACCATGGCGGGGAACCCCAGCCTCTCCTCCTCCTTCTCACCACCCACGCACTCGTCCACATCCCAGCATTTTGTCCCATTGCCGCGGTAGCCGTCCTGGCACCGGCAGTAGAAGGAGTCGCCGACGGGGTGGCAGAGGGCGTTGGGGTGGCACGCGATGCTGGTGTTCAGGCAGTCGTCCTCGGTCACGCACGTACCCTCACTATAGACCATGCCCACGTAACAGGTGCACATGTAGGACCCGGGGGTGTTGAGACACATCATGCTTGCCCAGCACGATGAGAGAGACTGGCACTCGTCCACGTCCTGGCAGACAAAGCCGTCCCCCTGGTACCCATCCTGACACTGGCACAGATATGACCCGTCAGTGTTGTTACAGTGAGCGAGCTGACTGCAGTTGTGCGGTCGGGTGGAGTTGAGGGCGCACTCGTCCACGTCCTGGCATTCAAAGCCCGTGCCCTCAGTGCCAGGCGGACAGGCACAGGCGAAGGACCCTGGCGTGTTTGAGCAGCGGGCAACGGGGTGGCATCCTCCATTTTGGGTCAGGCACTCATCAATGTCTATAAGTCATCCAAAATGGAAGAGTGTCAGGCAAACAGCGTCCAAAGGTTTGCTAAAAAGAAACTCAGAAGAGAGTCCACACAAGTGCAGCACCGCATTCTAGTCAAAGTGAATTGTATGTTTTTCTGTTAAAAAGAGAAATTTGTTTTGTTTACCAGAGCAGTTCTTGCCGTCGCCTGTGAAGCCGCTGAGACAGAAGCAGAGGTGACTCCCTACGGTGTTCACACAGCGGGCGAACTCACTGCACTCCTCCTGTCCCATCTCACATTCGTCCACATCTGAGAGAGAGACGGAGGAAGAAAGAGATAAAGGTAGAAAATATCATTAGGGAACACTTATACAGTACATAATATGATTTCTGAACATCGAGGGTATCAAATGATCTTATAGTTCTCATTCAGTTTCATCTGATGAAAACGTTCAAGCTATTATCTATTCGGAACTCACCGGCGCACGCTGTCCCGTTCTGCATGTAGCCAGGTTTGCAGATGCAAGCAAAGGACCCTGGGATATTCACACACTCCGTCTCGTTCTGGGGGCACACGTTTTCCTGGCACTCGTCTATGTCCGAGCAGGTGAGCCCGTCCCCGTCGAAGCCCAGGTCACACACACACTGGTACCCGGCAGGCGAGGGGTGGCACAGCCCATGATGGTGGCAAGCGGGGTCACACTGGTCACTGGGCGGCGCGCAGGTGTCATTGTACGCCACCGTCCCATTCAGACAGGAACAGACGTAGGCCCCGGGGGAGTTGACACACTCCGATATCGATGGGCAGGTGGCGTTGGAGAGGGCGCACTCGTTCACGTCCTGGCACGAGAAGCCGTCCCCCGTGAACCCTGGCTGGCACGTGCAGGAGAAGTCCCCCGGTGTGTTGGCGCACAGCGCCCGCGGGTGGCACGCCCCTGCCGACGCGCACTCGTCCACGTCCTTGCACTTGCTGCCATTCCCGGCGAAGCCCTCCTTGCACGTGCATGTGTGGGAGCCCACGGTGTTCAGGCATGTGGCGTTGACGTGGCACGGGCCGGCGCCCGCCGCGCACTCGTCCACGTCGGCGCACTTCATGGACTCCGCGGGGCGACTGAAGCCGACCTCGCACAGGCACTCGAACGCCCCCTCTGTGTTGGTGCAGCGCTCGTTGGCGTGGCACGGGTCCTTCGCCAGCTGGCACTCGTCGATGTCCTGGCAGACGGTGCGGTTCACCAAGGCGAAGCCCTGCAGACATAGGCAGGAGAAGGAGCCCTTGCTGTTGACGCAGGTGGCCTTGTTCCTGCAGCCGCCGTTGTCCACCAGACACTCGTTGACGTCCTGGCACAGTGCCACGCCGTCGCCGGTGTAGCCGGGCTGGCAGCTGCAGTTGTACATGCCGGGCAGGTTGGTGCACTGGGCGTTGGAGTGGCACTGCTGCGCCAGGGAGCACTCGTCCACGTCGGCGCAGGTGATGCCATTGCCCCTGTACCCCGCCAGGCACTCGCAGCTGAAGGACCCGGGGAAGTTGGCGCAGGTGGCGTCGGCGCTGCAGTACCCAGCGGCGCACTCGTCCAGGTCGTGGCACCGGGAGCCGTTGAAGGTGTAGCCCTTGCCGCAGTCACAGTAGAACGACCCGCCCGTGTTCACGCAAGTGGCCGTCGCCGGGCAGATGTTGGGCGTGGCGCACTCGTCGATGTCCACGCACTCGATCCCGTCCCCTAGGAAACCGCCGCGGCAGGAACAGTCGTAGCTGCCCAGCACGTTCATGCAGGCCGCGTTGGGGTCGCACTTGTTCTCCCCGTTACACTCGTTAATATCGACACAGGTTAGTCCGTTCCCTTGAAAACCTTCATTGCAGGTACATTGATACGAGCCCATGGTATTCACGCAGACCGCAAACAGGCTACAGATGTTGTCAGCACACTCGTCAATGTCCTTACATGTCTTTCCGTTGCTCTCGTAGCCCACGCTGCAGGTGCAACGATAGGTTCCCGGTAGGTTCTTACAGCCCTTGTAGCCAAACGAGGCCGAGCACACGCCGGGAGACTCGGAACACTCGTCTATATCCAGACACAGGTAGTTCCCGTTGCCTTTGTAGCCGTTGTTACAGGTGCACACGTAGGAGCCGGGGTTGTTGGTGCAGGTGGCGTTCCAGTGGCATATGCCCCGTCTGGTGCACTCGTCCAAGTCGTTGCACTGGAAGCCGTTGCCCTGGAAGCCTCCTCGGCAACTGCAGTCCCGGCCACCCTCCCGGTTGGTGCAAAGGGCGTTGGCGTGGCAGCCGCCGTTGTCCGTTTGGCACTCGTCGACATCCTGGCACTCGAGGCCGTCCCCGAAGTAGCCTTCCCCACAGATGCAGCTGTAGCTGCCCAGCGTGTTGTTGCAGCTGGCCTTGTGGTGGCAGCCGTGCAGGCCCATCTTACACTCGTCGATGTCCGCACACAGCACGCCGTCGCCCTTGTAACCGATGCCGCACACGCAGAGGAAGAGGCTGTCCTTGGTTTTGAGGCACTCAGCATGGGGGTGGCACTTTGTGCCCGCCGACTCGCATTCAGTCGGGTCTGCAACTACAGAGGGGGGGGGGGGGATTAATCAAAGGCATAATATCCCCTTATCAAACACAAATATAAAACACAAATACAGTTCTTTAAATGAAAGTGAATGGACATTTCAATTTTAATTGGCATTTTGCTGGTTGACTCACCCGCAGAGCAGCATCCCAGCAGTGCACACAAACACCCCAGCCACAGCAGTGGTAACCTTCAGGAGTAGAACACATTGGAAATGTGAGACACACACACACACACGCACACACACACACACAATACTGAATCCATGCCAACAAATGGGGTAAAGTCCTGATTATAGTTAATGTTAGAGTATTTGTTACGATACTTAGTTTCAGTTTTTGTTCTGTATTGTTTCCGTAACCCACTTAAACAATAGCCAACAGTCTACTGTTACTGTTACCTTAACACGGACCCTTTATCTGGGCTTGGGTCAATGCCCACATAATACTCATATTAGGTCAGTGGAAGTGACTGTTTCTTCTGTTCTTGTTGCTTATCTAACATTAGTGCTGATTTTATTACACTGAAAAACTCTATATGTCCAGCTGAAATTTAACACAAAGCGGAACAGTAATTGGCGGTGTTCATTTGATTTATTTGAACTACAAGTAATCAAGCATGCAAGCCATGTAAAGAGTGAACGTTTTCCCCAATAATTCTTTACTTTATCTGCTGTTTTGCATAAGCCTAAATGCAAAATGAACTTCACACTGAAATGGCAATGGAAAGGACATCTGGCCTACTGTTCTCAGGTCTGTTTAAAGAAGGTTACAACAATGTGCTTGACTGTTTTTTAGACATCCAGATAGGCAGGGCACATACTGATCCAGAAGGTTGGAAATAAATGTTCCAGAAGAATGTCTCAAAGAATAGAGGAAAATTATAACAATAAGCCTTGTTTTCTCACTGGGTTACATGTCAAATGCTAAGCCTCCCTCTAGGCTAGGTTCAGCCATTGTCCGTGTGTGGAGAGCTAGGGTTAAATAACCAAACTCTCTACTGTAAATCCTACTCCCATCAGATTTTACTACCCAGAAACTACAGTAACAGGTAACTGGTAGTGAAGTGTTCTGTCTGTCTGAGAGTGGAACTATTTATTACGATCCCTTGACAAGAACAAACATTTCATCGATACATACAGTACTGTTGGTGATTAGATCCTCACTCTAAAGTGACATGGCCATGAACTACATTAGACAAGAGCAGATAGACACTTTTCTAGTCTTGTGCCAAAGTGCATTCTTAATAATACATCCACTTGCATTTAATAATACCACTATAAAATACCATAAACATACTGACCAAAATTACAGTGAACAAAACCAAATCAAAATCATCTTCATAAAGACATGATGATGACGATGATGATAATGACACAGTGATACATCATGATGAAAGCACCAAGAACATTTTCTGATCTAGACGCTAGTCACAGTCCATAGTCCAATAAAATGTGAGAATGGACATGTGTGTGAATCAAAGAGCCTACCAAATGTAGGCCTACTGTTTTCAGGTCTCAAAGGTTGTTTTTACTCACTGCATCTTTTCCAGTCTTCTTAGAAGTCTAGGGGGGTGTCATTGATGCTGTTGAAGGGGTGAAGGTTCCCCACTGTCTCTGCATCTGTCTCTCTCTCCGTGTGTGGTGGATACAGCTGTCCCAACCCAGGCTGTGCCAGCAGTGTCCCCACCTCAGTCTCTGGCTTCTCCCTAGGGACTCCACACAATGGTGCATCCCAGCGCACTCCACAGCTCGCCGACACCTTAAACCTCAGAGAAGGGGAACACCCATATTTCTCACCATCATGTCTTTCCTCAAACAATAACCTGGGCTGGCGCCCCGAGGCGTCTGCTTGCCCTCCTCACTGTAGGAAAGAAAAGGAAGACAGCTCATCCACGTCTGAGTGGGTTACACGCAGTGTGGGAAGTAACTGATTACAAAGTAACGGATTACTGTAATGAGATTCCAGTTATGTAAGGGATTACGATTGAATTCTCAGTAATCAGATTACAGTTAATGATCTAATAAAAATGTGATTACTTTTGAGTTGCGTGTTCCTGCTCCCTTTCATTTGGTTGATATGTGCATGCTGTCTTTGCAGTCGTGACTGAACTGACTGCTTACAGTATGTCATCAGGGTCGAGATGTGCTCCTATAGGATCAGATTTTCTTGTTTTATGATCAAAAATGCAAAACGGATCCTAGATTAACACTTCTATGATTCGGGTAAGGAATAATCTGGTTTTAGAAAGTAGCTCAAAAGTAAAGTAACTAGTAATCTGATTACTTTTCAGAGAGAAATGAGTAAAGTAGTCTAACTACAATTTAGAGAAAGTAATCAGTAGCTTTACTTGATTACATGTTGTATGATAAATTATTAGGCTCTGTACCCGGACCCTGGACCTGTGCAGTGAGAACCCCCAAAAGACAGACAGAGGTGGGACACATCTGGCACTCGGCCGTTTGAAGTGTAAATAATAATAAGGGGGAGAAACGGTTGCCACAATTGAAAAAGGGAAGGTGCAAACTAATGGGGGTAATGTATGGATGCCTGTGTGTGTTATAAGAAATGGGATGTGGAAACCAGAGGGGTGCGTGGCTGCAGTGTGGTGTCTGTATGAGTATCAGTGACTGGTGTGTTGTATGAGGGTGAATGGTGGCGGAGCGGAGGTGGATCGAACGAACCCCCCCTCACGACAAAGGGTCCAGGGGCAGGGCAACGCAACCCCCCCCAGTCTAGGGGGAACTGGAGCGAAGTCCGGGAGCGGTGAGTCGCAGCGTGGGAGTTGGATAAAAGGAGAGCGGCGTGGAGGCCGGAGGGCGAGGAGACGCGGCGTGGAAGCCGGAGAGGCGTGAGGACACCGGCGGAACCTTTCAGGGTGAAAGGAAGAAAAACATGGGCAAAATTAGTTGACAGCAAAAAAAAAAAAAAACTCATGTAGGCCTAGGCCTAATGAAAATGGCTAACAATAGAAAAACACTCCAAAGCTAGATACAGCTTAGGTCATACCCCTATGAAGGGCTAGGAATGTCTAAGCCCCTAACTTTAATAAATCACAACTTTGACTAAACGAGTCTAACTTGGAAGGAGAGGTCACTAGTTCACTTCCTTCAGGTGTCTTTACCACACCTGTCCCCAACTACAGACCTAGTCTGTTGGGCGGCTTCACTACTCTGCCTCGCCTTGTAGTACTGCTCAGCTGGCTGTGTTCTGGAGGGGCTTGCAGGTTCTTTGGGCGGTGAGCAAGGTAGGTCAGGAGGACTGTTACGGCGCCGCCTCCACACTCATCCCCTCAGAGTGCAGTGGTTGGGAGGGGGTGTAGGTCTACAGGGAGACACTGTAGAGTACAGTGTAGATCTGAATGACCAAATATCTGAATTACCAACACTAGTGACCTATCGCCTCTATCTTAATACTCCCTGCCCTGAATGTCTCTCACCTTCCTTCAGCCCCAGGAGTTTCTACCTCTCGGGCAGCACCCCAGTCATGGATTTGATGGACTGCTTGAGGTCCAGGACCGTGTCTTCCGAGAGTATGCTGATGATATGGTGATACAAGTTACAATAATTCTGTTGCTAATTTGACTCTATACTGTACCTCTCCTGCCAGACTGCAAAGCAGTCCGAGAAAGGCTGTGCTGGAGACCGTCTCCCACCTCCACAGAGCGACGCTGGAGCTCTGTAAAAGTGACCATCAACACCTCCCTGACCAAGGCCTTCTCCCCCAATTACTCAGTTTGGCCAGGCAGCCAGCTCTAGGAAGGGTCCTGGTGGTTCCAAACTTCTTCCATTTAAGAATGATGAAGGCAATTGTGTTCTTCGGGACCATCAATGCTGCAGAAATCTTTTTGTACCCTTTCCCAGATGTCTCGGAGGTCTACGGACAATTTTCTTGACTTCATGGCTTGGTTTTGGCTCTCACATACAGTGTACCTTTCCAAATCATGTCCAATCAATTGCATTTACCACAGGTGGACTCCAATCTAATAACTACTGTAATCTAATCACTGCCAAAGTGCCTCAACAAAGTGACTAAAGGTTCTGAATGCGTATGTACATTGTGATATTTCTGCATGTAGTGTTTTTTAGTTTTTTTTCTTAACCTTTATTCAAATAGGCTTGAGATGAAGACTGATTTTTTTGTGCGTGGCAACGCACCAAAGATAGCAAATGTCCGGTTGTCACTCCCTCCCTCCCTCCCTCCCTCCGTCGGGTTGTTGACCTGCAGTTCTATGTTGCTACCACAAGAGGCAGTGATTTTTGTGTATGGCTGTAAGCCAGCGCACCTACCACAAGAGGCAGTGTTTTTTTGTGCGTGGCTGTAAGCCAGTGCACCTAGACAAGAGGCAGTGTTTTTTTGTGCATGGCTGTAAGCCAGCGCACCTAGAATAGTGTTTGTCCGGTTATCACTCCCTCCCTCAATGTTGACCTGCATTTCTCTGTTGGCACCACAAGAGGCATTAGTCCCAGCACACCAAAATAAAGAAGGACACCAAAATCAACCTGCCGATCTCCACTGCACAAGTAGAGTAGCGGTGAAAGCATAGGACTCCCACCCGGGAGACGGGGGTTCAAGGCGCCAGTGGGGATGACTTTATGGGACTATACCCCAAACGTCCACATGTTCATCCTTTCACTCCAGCCTTTACCCCTTGCCTTATAGGTCAGATCCTGTCCCAACCGCAACCCTTATTCTAACCCCAACCCACACTAGGGACTGGAAGAAGGACACCAAAACCAACCCACAGATCTCTGCTGCACAAATAGAGTAATGGTGAGAGCATAGGACTCCCACCCGTGAGACGGGGGTTCAAGACCCCAGTGGGGATGACTTTATGGGACTATACCCCAAACCTCCACACGTTCATCCTTTCACTCCAATCTTTTTATCCCTTACCTTTGTCCAGAAACAGAAGTTGAACCAATTGCAGCAAAATAGCTAACGTTACAGGAATAATCAGTGTAACTGCTTTAGCCACTGACCGCTACCATTAATGTTATGGAAGCTGCTGCTAGTTGTTGTTAGCTCATGAGCTAACTGGCTATCCGGCTCTTATTGTGCTGGATTAGAATTGGAAGCATTGGAACTGATATGTCCAGGCGACAAGACCTATCTTAATTTATCAGACATTATTTCATGTCATTTCAATTCACAACTATTTCAGTGGCGTGACTAGCTTCCGTTCGACCAGTCCTGAACAGAAACAAGCCAGCCACGCACATAAGCCAGGCTGGACCTGGCCTGGTTCCAACATGAGATTCAGAGAAGGTCGCTCCAGGTCTAAAACACAGAAAAGGTTTATACATTCAGAGGTCTACAAAATTGTACAATGGCAATATGGATGGATATGATTCTGTGGATTGTGTATACAGCAAAACTTTATTATTATTATTTTTACACATACCTATTTATTGAAACCATACAGACTTGCAGCAAACAGGTCAGACTATTAATAAGGCAGTTGAGTATTACATGTAGGTAGGCTTGGTCACTTAATGGCTATTTAATTTCAAGATGAAAACACAAACATTCACTGCCAGGACCAAACTTACCCCCCACCATACTTCAATTTTCTCTCCCCTCAATTCCCATCGGTGTCGCCAACTTACCCAAAAACAATAATAATGCACATGCTTCGTTTGCCACTGTTGATAGGCTAACAAACTCTCCTGTGTCAGTAGCCTCTGAACTTCTATCCACCGGAGCCTGCAATGAATTTGCCTCATTCTTCACTGACAAAATTCAGAAAATTACAGGCTACAGGCTACAGGCGAAAATGTCTCTAACTGCATGGCCTCTGATTTACTACAAATTGTAAACACATCTCTTCTTGAGATGTGTTTACAATTTGGGGTTTGTGTTCCGACAAACCCTGAAAACTGCAGTCGTCAAGCCACTCTTAAAAAAGAATAATCTAGACACCTCACAAATGAACAATTATAGGCTCACCTCCCGTTTTTTAGTAAAATCATTGAAAAAGCAGTTTTTCAACAGCTGAACAACTTCCTGGCACTAAATAATTGTTCTGATGTCTTCCGGTCAGGATTTCGACCACACCACAGCACCGAGACTGCTCTTGTTAAGGTCTTCAATGACATCCACATAAACATGACAGACAATGGCATAATTTCAGTCTTAGTATTACTGGATCTCAGCGCTGCATTTGACACGATTGACCACAACATATTACTAGGCCGACTGGAAAACTGGCTAGGAATTTCTGGCACAGTGCTAGGTTGAATCCAACTTGAAAGACAGAGACTACTTTGTGTCTACAGGCAATTACAAATCTGGGAGGACAAACATGACCTGTGGAGTTCCCCAAGGCTCCATTCTTGGGCCTCTTCTGTTCAACATTTACATGCTCCCACTAGCTCAAATTATGGAAAACAACAAAATATGTTACCATAGTTACGCAGACGACACACATTTATATCACCATGTCACCAGGGGACTATAATCCCATACAAGCGCTGAGTAAGTACATTGATCAAATCAACGATTGGATGTGCCAGAACTTTCTTCAACTGTTGCTGAAATGTGCTATACAAATAAACTTGCCTTGCCTTGCCTTACACCGGAAGTAGGCTACAATATATCACATTACATTACATTGCATTACATTACATTACAGTCATTTTATAAAAGCAGACACTTTTATCCAAAGCAATGTACAATAATTGCATTTAATGTACTAAGTTATTACTAACAGCGTAGTTATTACTAAGAGCGTAATCTAGTGCTAAAGCCAAAGTGAAGAGCAACAAAATACAAATACAGTAGCCCTACAATAGGTGCTTAAGAAACATTGCCTACCTACAAGCCTACTACCACACTACTCTCATGTAAAGCACTTTGAATTGCCTTGTTGCTGAAATGTGCCCGGAGAGGGGTACACTGTCCTTGACCAGCTCTGACCTGAGGGGGCGGAGTCTCACCACCATGCCACTATCTATGCCAAGCCCCCACAACTCAGCCCCTGATTGGGCTAGAGACACATGGTCTTCACCGGTGTTGGCGGGTAGGTGGTCCAGAGAGGGGTACACTGTCCTTGACCAGCTCTGACCTGAGGGGGTGGAGTCTCACCACCATGCCACTGTCCACGCCACAGACCCCACAACTCAGCCCCTGAGTGGGCTAGAGACGCACGGTCTTTGCCGGTGGGTGCATGGAGATTGCCTGGTCCATAGTAGTTCTAGCAGTAGCTGTTACATACAGCTGCAGCAGCTAGCCCACCTCACATTTTCTCCGGGAAATGTACTTTCTAGTTTATATTAATATTTTAATGTAAAATTCGTCTTATTTTTCAATAGCTTCAAGGTTACGTGACCCGGCCACTCCAAAACAACACTGAATATTATTCTACAATGGACAAATAGGAAACTGTTCTGTTCATTAGATGTAAGTGAATCGATTGGTCAGCAGGAAATGCTTCATAATTTTTGATCCGTAATCTCGGGAGCAGGTTAGCTCGGCAGAATAATTTGGGCTACCATGGTGATACAGCACTGTAAAAAGTGAACTGGCCATTGTGACACTGCAGCCCAGGGTTAAACCTGAAGTTATCGCACGTAGCCTACCCCGTAATCCTGCTATGTAGTCGTTCAGCCATCAATGTTTTGCACAGTGGTGTGGTAGTAGGCTTGTTTGTTAAGCACCTATTGTAGGGCTACTGTATTTGTATTTTGCTGCTCTTGCACTTTGGCTTTAGCACTAGATTACGCTCTTAGTAATAACTATGCTGTTAGTAATAACTTTGTACATTAAATGCAATTATTGTAAATTGCTTTGGATAAAAGTGTCTGCTAAATGACTAATGTAATGTAATGTAATATATTGTAGCCACTCGGGGGCTGAGTTGTGGGGCCGTGGCGTGGATGGTGGCGAGACTCCGCCCCCTCAGGTCAGAGGTTGTGGGGGGCAGGTCAGTGATTGCCAGGCCATCCCCATGCACCCCTCATTGGAGACCATGTGTCTATATCCCACCCGGGGCGGAGCAGTAGCTGTGGAGGTGTTGTATGGAACTTGAGGTTAGAAGCAGTAGCAGTGAGAAGCAGTAGGTGTTTGTTATAAGTACTGCTAGTACTACACTCAAAAATAGATTAGACCACTCATCATAACTCATAGTTTTATTGAGTTCAATAGGTGAAGAAAGAAAGAAAGAAAGAAAGGAAGGAAGGAAGGAAGGATGGATGGATGGATGGATGGATGGATGGATGGATGAAAGAAAGAAAGAAAGAAAGAAAGAAAGAAAGAAAGAAAGAAAGAAAGAAAGAAAGAAAGAAAGAAAGAAAGAAAGAAAGAAAGAAAGAAGGAAGGAAGGAAGGACAGAAGGAAGGATTGAAGGAAGGAAGGAATGAAGGATGGAAGGAAGGATGGATGGAAGGAAGGAAGGATGGAAGGAAGGAAAGAAGGAAGGATGGAAGGACGGAAGGAAGGAAAGAAGGAAGGATGGATGGAAGGAAGAACAGAAGGATGGAAGGAAGAACAGAAGGAAGGACGGAAGGAAGGACGGAAGGATGGAAGGATGGAAGGATGGAAGGAAGGAAGGAAGGAAGGATGGAAGGATGGAAGGATGGATGGAAGGAAGGAAGGATGGAAGGAAGGATGGAAGGAAGGAAGGACGGAAGGAAGGAAGGAAGGACGGAAGGAAGGAAGGATGGAAGAAAGGAAGGCTGGAAAGAAGGAAGGCTGGAAGGATGGAAGGAAGGATGGAAGGAAGGAAAGAAGGAAGGATGGAAGGAAAGAAGGACGATAGGAAGGATGTAAGGAAGGAAGGAAAGAAAGAAAGAAAGAAGGAAGGAAGGACGGAGGGAAGGAAGGAAGGAAGGATGGAAGGAAATAAAGAAAGAAAGAAAGAAAGAAAGAAGGAAGGAAGGAAGGAAGGAAGGAAGGAAGGAAGGAAAGGAAGGATGGAAGGAAGGAAGGAAGGAAGGAAAAAAAGAAAGGAAGGAAGGAAGGAAGGAAAGAAGGATGGAAGGAAGGAAGGAAAGGAAAGGAAAGGAAAGGAAAGGAAAGGAAAGGAAAGGAAAGGAAAGGAAAGGAAGGAAGGAAGAAAGAAAGAAAGGAAGGAAGGAAGGAAAGAAGGAAGGAAAGATGGATGGAAGGAAGGAAGGAATATGAATGCTACCAGAGTAGTCATAAAAGGGTGCCTGTACAGAGAGCCTGCACGTGTCCCCAAATTCAAATCCCAACTGACACTGTGAGCATCCTCTCATTCACTTCAATGGAAAGGCATGTTGGCTTCAGACAGCTCTCTCTCAAAAAGTAAAAAGGTCACAGCCTAGATATTGACACCGTAGGAATCCTGAGAAAATGCTGAACATTTTAGGCTATGATAAGTCCGTGTAGCTTAAAAACTGTAGGCATGGCGACGAGTTAGAAAAAGGGTAAAAATGCAAAATTAGCAGCTCAAAAGGTAGAGTGTGGGCCCATACGTTTCAATGGAGAGCGCAGTTGCCGAACAAATCGTCATACAGAGAAAACTATAAGTCACACGGCTTAGATACTTACATTGTACGAATCAGCACAGTTATGGGAACGTTTCAATATATAATATGTGTATTAGCTGTTAAAACTCACTTATAGCTCTCTCTCTCTCTGGCTCTACAGTACCGCAGACCCCGATCTCCAATGAATCACCACACATGCTCTCCATCTATTTAAGCAGCATAATACTGATTGTGAACCAGGAACAGAGATGGAAAAATAGGACGTTCTGGGTCAATCCCCAACAAAATATTTGTACTTTTAAATAAAGCATTTAATTAGAAACTTTAATTTATGGGGACCTTTGAAAACAGAATGCATTGATAAGTGGGCTTGTAAGAGGGTCAGAAGATGGAGGATACTGGAGATGGAAAATTATAAAGACTCGGGTGCACAGACAGAGAGACGGTCTATAATATAAACTAGAAGGTACTCGGAGAGTATCACCAGAGGGGGTCGAGAGAGTGA
Organism: Borostomias antarcticus; assembly: GCF_949987555.1. NCBI lineage: Eukaryota > Metazoa > Chordata > Actinopteri > Stomiiformes > Stomiidae > Borostomias > Borostomias antarcticus. The sequence continues at coordinate 8,628,295 of NC_140258.1, forward strand.
CGCGACCGGAGTAAAACTAGGAGCCAACGTCTGTCCTACCCCCAGCTCCTCGTGATCCCCCAAGTTCACAAGCAAACACGCAGGCAGGAGTAGAAAATACAAGTATTTATTTCACCAATGTCATTTAAAAAGTCATAGTGGGGTAGTAACATAGGTTCAATGTGGGTTTTATAATATCATTTAATAATTATTATATAAATATAGTCTGTAATAGTGTGTAAGTAAACTCCAGGCCTGTCCTAGATAATGTGAGGTGCTACCGAGAGGGACAAACACAGATGTTGAAGTCAGAGAGGGGGGGTCTTGTGATTTCACTCCTTTCTACTGCTGACCAGGAGTCACAACAATGCCTTTGTTTAAGGACTGTCACAGGACTGTCAGTATATCATAAAATCATCTTTGTATCAAGTTCTTGTGTGTCATGGTCAAGTATTTAAGGGAGCATGCGAACTGATTCATTTGTGCATTCTCTACTGAGCGACTTGTCTGCTTGTTTCTCTGTATGGATTCACCCCATTGTATACGATCGAATTAAATCTTCAAGTTCTATCCTGAGGACGGTGTGGTTTATTCTTGGTATCCTACAAACTTACGTTTTCCTAAACAATTTGGCGACCACAGAAGGGATGCGACTCGACAGGGAGACTTCTGCAGTGCTTGGACTCCGTTGGCCTGATCAACCCGACTGTTCTACAAGTCGCCAGAAGCCCCGCCTGGGGGCTGTGTGACTGGAACGGACTCAGACCCAGGACCCAGGGGCTTCTTATCATCCACCTTCAGGTTCTCCTCTGTCCCTGTTCCATTCACATCACCCCTGTCTGGACAGAAACAACAACCAACCAACCAACGTGTGTGTGTGTGTGTGTGTGTGTGTGTGTGTATGTGTGTGTGTTTGTGTGTGTGTGTGTGTGTGTGTGTGTGTGTGTGTGTGTGTGTGTGCTCCTGCGGAGCATCACCTAAAATGCAAGATTGGGACTTGTCCACGTCGGTGGTTCCATTGCACACACACCGGTAGCCTCCGTAGGTGTTGACACAGAGAGCAGGAGGGACACACAGCGCCTCCTTGGCTTTACACTCATCCAGGTCTGTGAGGGAGGGAGGAGATGAGAGAGAGAGAGAGAGAGAGAGAGAGAAAGAAAGGGAGGGAGAGAGAGAAGGAGGGAGAGAGAGAGAGGGAGGAGGGAGAGAGAGAGTGTGAGAGATAGAGGGAGGGAGAGAGAGAGTGGGAGAGAGAGAGAGAGGGAATGGAGAACTGTCACCTTCTAATTCTAGAACAATCCCGATTCCTACCATTTTCATCAGCCCATAGGACATGTTCAAAACATATTACTGACACTGAAGCCTAAGTATGCTCAAGCCAAGTATGTTCACCATCCCCACCAGCCTCGTTGATATAGTTACGATAGAGTACTTCACTATTGGGTAAAAACATCCCAATGTCTGGCCATCTTGGGTGCTGATGAGGTTGTGTGTTTGTGTCTGTGGTTGTGTACCTCCTACGTCTACTGCTTTGATCTCGTAGTAGCTGCTAACGCGGTTCAGATAATCCTTGATATACCAGTCGGGCGTGTCGCTAGACACGTTGATCCTGTACTCATTCCGACTCTTCTTCAGACCGACGTTGTAGAACTTGTTTTGGAAGCCCATGGCCAGGACCTCCTCCAGCTGTAGGACAGGACGGATAATGATGAACATTAGCAGCGGAACTCACTCAGCCATGTAACTTCATTCACAGACTAATTCATTCATTATGGACAGATAATTGTATAATGATTGTTTTCTTCTATCAATGTAATGTTATCTTCGGTTCCAGTATGTTTCTGCGTCTGTCTGTCTGTCTGTCTGTCTGTCTGTCTGTCTCTGTCTCTGTCTCTGTCTCTCTCACCTGTTTGAGCCCCTCTCCTGCAGACCTCTGGTTCTTCCAGGCCATGGTCACATTGAAGAGGTTAGATCCTGTCAACAGCAAAACTCTTATTATTGTCATGCTCTCAATGGTTGAGGAAAAAGGAGAAAACGCACACCGTAGTCTTGGGGAGGTGCCGGTAGCGGGTGAAATAAGAAAAGAAACTGCTAACTCAAGCTCTTGATGCTGGGTGATTTATTTAGACGTTTCAGCCTAGCGGCCTTTGTCAAAGTCATGCTCTCAATGCAGCACCACCGCCAAGTCATGCATCCAAGTACCATGCTGAGGCCTTACCTGGTGGATTGGCAGAGTCACCTGCAAAGACACAAATGAAATGTCAACAGATCATAAAGTAAATTACCAATAATACAAATGTTTGATATCATAAAGTATTCAAAGATGAAGATATCCCTCCCTTGCAGGCAGCGTTCATGTGTGCTACGTGAGCAACACATACTAACGGCCTAGCCTACAGCGTCCATGGTGGCACCTACCACATCCGCCCGATGCCTTGGTGCTCTGGTAGCGACAGGAGCACCGGACCGACCCCGGCAGGTTCACGCACTCAAACTTGGCGTTGGGGCACGCCGCCGGGTCCCGGCACTCGTCGATATCTGTGGTTGAGAAGAGAACCATCACTGCACATTTTCTCTACAAGGTCTTTGTTTATAAATACTCTGCCTTGCATGTTAAGGATAGTGTGCGATTATTGCTTTATGTCTAAAGGTTTTATACCTGTGCAGTTGCGTCCATTCCCGGCGTAGCCTGGCTTACAGCGGCAGGTGTAGTTGTATCCTGAGCTGATGCAGTCGGCCATCTTGTGACAGGGGAAGGGGAAGGGAGGGAGGCAGAAGTCTGGGAGGCAGAAGAACAAACGACACGAACGAGGAACATCAGCACCACTGAATACATGACTTCAGTTTCCGCCTAACTTGATACGGGAGAAACGCGTAATGTATCATTCCAGAACCCCATTTTGGTGAGCTGTTATACTAAAGCACCGGCCCACGCTGCACTGACCATTCTCAAAGCACTTGTATCCTCGCTTGTCCTTGTAGACGGAGGGCGGGGGACACTCTCCGCAGGTGAACTGGTCCGGCTCGGGCTGGGACTGGCACGCCACCCCTGGGAAGCACGGCCTCCCCCGGCAGATGTCGGTCGTGTTCCCGCAGAACTTCCCACTGAAGCCCTTGGGGCACAGGCACCCTGCGACCTGGGAGAGCGTGGCGTGAGTGAGGGGTGGCTCTCTAAAGACAGCACTGAAGTAGACTAGTAGTAGACTGGAGCTGATACAGATATGTCACTTTGGAAAAAGATTTAAGCTCGTGGACATACAAGGCTTCCTCCGAATTGCTAGTATTGTACTGTTTTGCAGAGGCTTCGCTAGGAATTTTAGGCCCCATACTCCACTTGAAATATACATTGAGCAGTGGAGGCTGGCTTTCTGAGCCCCATCCAAGTAGAGTGAATCACCCCCCCCAACCCCCACAACGCCAGGGTCACAGTGCGTTTACCTGGAACTTTCCCAGCAGGTGGTTCTCTGCGATGGTCTGGTACTGACAGGTGCCCCCGTTGAGGCAGTTACACACCTGCAGGATGGGGGAGAAGAGCGAGCTGAAGAGGTGGTCGCTGACCTTGATGGTCAGCACCACAGGCTGGATGTTGAGGGGTGTCCAGGTCAGGTAGCCGTCGGCTGCGGGGGACACACAGACGGAGATCAGATTTATCAACAAGGTTCTAGGCAAGCGTTTGTAGAAAGATAAAGAGAGCACAATGTTTCGGTAAGAGGATGTGTGTTTGTATTCATGCGGGGAGAGAGGGAGAGTGTGTGTGTGTCTGTGTGTGTGTGTGTGTGTGTGTTTGTGTGTGTGTATGTCTCACCATTCCCAATGGAGGCTTGTGGAGGTCTAGGGAATTTCAGTGAGAAGGACACAGGGTCTTTGTTGGGGTCTTGAGCGACGATCCGCACATTCACGGTAGAGTTGACCTTACAACGGATTACTGTTGGCTCTGTCACAATGGGTGGCATGTTCCCTGTATCAGACAACACAGGAGATACATTATGAAGAGGACCTGATATGTTGTAAAACAGCTTCTCAAATGTGCATATCTTCGTGATATAATATAATATGACATTCTCAATGTTCAAATTTCATTTCCCCCTATTCTCCATCATCTTTAATTTTGAGGAAGGTAGACAAGAGTCCTGTATCAGTGTCTGTGAGCAGTTCCTGCTCCGCACGGCTTCTGGTTACGAGGACGTTTTTTCCTCACCGAACACGTTGGCCAGGCGGAGGCGCTGCTGTTGAGCTTCCAGGCACTCCAGGCCCAGGTCCTTGTCGTCCGATGCCAGGATGTCGTGGACGCACTGCATGCTGCCCTGGCACGAGCGCCTCAGCTCGTCCACCCGGGCGGGGCTGACGTCCAGGACCTCTTGCGTGGAGGCGGCCACGAACGGCTCGGTGGGAGGGATGGAGAACAAAAGGCTCTCTGGAATGGGGACAGCCCCTGAGGAAACAAACACACACACACACACACACACACACACACACACACACACACACACACACACACACACACACACACACACACACACACACACACACACAATATAGATTTACTGTAACTTTAACCTCAGAATATGTCAGACTATGGTTTGTGAGTGTGTTGTGAATCTGTGCTGATTTATCCTGAATTGTATTTTTATACAACAAAAATAGAAAGGACTCGTGAAGTTAGGTAGGTTACGTCTCATATCCGACTACAGTACTCACAGGACATTCCAAACACGTGCAGGCTCGCCTCCGGCGGGGGGTTGCTATTGGGCGAGGTAAGGAGCCTCCCGTTGGACATGAGGAAGTCATCGGAGCGGTTGGAGCTCCACAGGCCCATGAGGCCCACGGTGCGGTTGTAGAATGTCTGGGGCACCTCCACCAGGGACATCAGCTGACCGCCGTGCCCTCGCCACACCACTACGTGCAGGCCCTCGGCGTAGACCGCCACGCAGCGGCTGGCTGAGGTACAGCGCACGGCGAAGCCCTCCTCTCCTATGTGCACTACACCTGAATGGACAGTAGGGGGCACTGTTGTACTTGCATGGAAATGTTGAGGTTGAGATGAGGAAGTACACTACTGTATTGCCATTGTAAATCAAGTTCTGTAGGGGTCGAGGGTCAGTATCATATCAATTTAGAGTTGTTTTGGAAGCAAATATACCTACCTAGAAGAGTATCAAGTTCTCAAAGATAGATTATAATATGAATTTAGATATGTTTTAGAAGCGAATATACCTGCCATACAGTATGTGCATTAATGGATGTAAAGAAGAGTATCAAGTTCTCAAAGGTTATATAATATGAATTTAGATATGTTTTTGAAGCAAATATACCTACCGGATGTAAATTAATGTATGTAAAGAAGAGTAGAAGAGATAATACCAATGTTTTAAGTTTTGTTTGAAGGTACGGTGCCTGTTTGCGTGTCATTTTCTCCTACCGGTAGTGACTGGGATATCCACATCATCCACCAGGACCTGCAATCCTTCTTCTGCCTCTGCAAGCCTCCACTCAACCTGAACGCACATGCACAAATGCACATGCGCAAACACATACACACACATGCATGCACACACACATGCACACACAACACACACACAGACACACACACAAAGAGGGGTGAGGAAAACCAAACATAATGTACTATATGCAAATGATAAACCAGACACAGACACACTCTACACACACACACACACACACGCCCTAACCTTTCCAATGCCCTGGTAGAAGGCGGCCATGCGGACCATGATGGGGACGCGCCTGGCCTGTCCCTTGGTGTGCAGCACCCCCGTCTCCCCCTGCAGGGTGAAGATGTTGGAGCCCTGGTTGGAGGAGAGGCGCACCACCACAAACTCCCCCAGGGCCTTGAACGAGTACTGCGTCCCGTCGAAGGTGGTGACGTGCAGGGCGCCATACACCATGCCTGCAGGGAGAACGGTACGGTTCACAACAATTCACTCGTCTCTGAACAAGGGATATCTGGGTTGGGACTCATCTATGTACGCACACAGGCCGACACTGAACACTGGACGATCCAACGTGACCGCACATCTGTGCATTTCAACCAACAGGGTGTTGTGCATATCAAATAACACGAGGAAAGACATTTCCTGATAACTGATGTCTTAGGTTCCGCTCGCATTCTGGTGGTTCTCACCAACGCCCTGAGTGGCCTTCTTCGCTAGGAGGCTGTGTTCGGGGCTGGCCCAGCCGTAACCTCGGCAGCGGTCCGGGGGTCTTTTGGTCAGGTAGAGGTGACAGAGGGGGGACTTGATACAGCACCACTGGAACGGCAGCAGGTCCTCGTCTGGGAAAAAGAACGCCGCAGACGAACCAATGACAAAATGGAGTCAGATTAACTGAGGTTCTGGGGGACAAAGACGATCACCACAACCACGTCTCCAGTCTAACGAGAAGACCCGGCCACGCCTCGCCAGTCAACCCAACTAGACACACCTGTTACCGCCGTGCCTACGAGGTAGCTTCCTGCCTATTATCCACAGTAAGACACCTAACCTACCTGTTCTCTCTCTCATCCCTCCGCCCCCCCCCTCATTCATTCATTCATTCATCCATTCATTCATTCATTCATTCATTCAGTCATTCATTTATTATGTAAATCATGCTGTCATTCACATAATATTGTCAACCATTCATTCTGTTCATCATTATTGTCAATCATTCATTCCGTTCATCATTCCAGTAAACTTCCTTAATTGTAGCTGTAAACATTCCAGTAAACATTCCAGTAAACTTCCCTAGTTGTAGGTGTGTTGTGTTGAACTTATATTAATATATATTATTATTATTATTATTATTATTATACATAATATTGTGAATAGAGTTTTCTGGAGTAGGGTAGCTGCAGTATTGTTTATTTGATGATGAGTTATATTGGTGTTAACCTTAGAAAGGGCAGGTTTTGTCTTTATAGAGTGTGGATCAATTACCTATTTGTTTCTGCGCAGATGCTCCAGAGAAGTACCTCTCGCTGTACCCGGCCTTGAGCGGCCCCTCGGGGTCGTACACACACCTTTTCCCCGAGCCGTGCCGATTGGACAGGATGGACTGGAAGGCGTGTCCGTCACTGGCCCCCCAGCGCAGCTGCCGGAGCTGCCTCACCCGTATCCGCTGTTCGTCGGGCTGAGTCTCCAGCCCGAACGCCGGGTCCTCCAGGGCCTGGGCGCGGGTACACGGGCAGGCCGGCACCCCCGAGGCCCACGCGGCCGGGTCGGGCTCCTTCATCGCCCACGCCTGGCACCTCTTCTGAGGGTCCGAACCCTCTCCGGCGGGCCCCGTCAGATCGTACACCAGCCTGCCCAGCTTCCCCGTGTTGCCCATCACCGTCTGGGGCCTGTAGCGCCCCCCCGGGCCAAACAGGCTGTCCAGTGGGACGGGCGTCTTGTTGCGAGGGACGGGGATCTCGTTGTGGAAGTGGCTCCCCCCGTTGGTGTAGCCTATGAGAGCGTCGTGGTGCAGCCTCTGGCCGGGACCCCACAGCATCTCCCCGAAACGCAGCAGAGCGAAGGACTGCTCTCCATCCGTGGTCAGGATACACTGGAAGGTGTTGGTCTGCAAAACGGCGACAAGGTGTTGCCACAGAGGCAAAAACAGTTCTTAGAAGAAATAATAAGGTGTCTTACAAGGCCGGCTCATTCTCCTGGAGCACACTTGAGGTTCTCACATTGCAGAAAACAATGGCTTTCAAAGTAGGACAGGCCACATCCGGTTCCAGCCTACCTCCGATCTTCAACCCACTTTCTAACAACAGATAGGTCCCATCTTCAGCCCACTTTCTAACAACAAAGAAGGCGGTATAAAGGTGTCTTTGAGGTGAACTTGATCTAAGGTCCAGGGCAGGAAATTGCCTGGGGGATGATTAAGAAGAAAACTAAAGATAGACTACCTCACATAACTACTGTACACCTTGATCACAAACCACTTTGTAGAGAATACAGTACTCTAAGAGCATGCCTACCAAAATCAGAAAAAAATCATCAAACATGAAAAGATTATTTAAAGCAAGGTTTCATTGCATAGCTATATTGATTTAGTTCAGTGATTCATTGATGGAGGAAGGGAGAGTGTGTTTTTAACCAGGCCTTGCGCTCACCTCAGAGAGGTTAATTTTCTGGTAGGACACGGCCATGACACGCTTCCAGGTGACCTTCAGGATCCAGGCGGGGAGGAAGGCCGGTCTGCCTCTCTGCTTCTCAAACTCCGTCACATCCTCTGCTGTCCGGTTGAAGACTATCTGAGAGTAGATGTCTGACATGTTCAGCTTGTGGTACTCCTGAGAGAGAGAGAGAGAAACAGAAGAGGTAAAGGTTAATATCAAAACCAATATAGCTACATCCGCATTATCCCAAATCCACTCAATGCAAGTCTTTTTTTTTTCTCTAGCTACGAAAGCCTTTATGTTTAGAGCTGCATCTCTTTTGGAATAATTTGCCTGTCAATATTCAATCATCTTTAAGTATGATCCATAAGTATCATATGCATGATCTGTTTAGCTGTGTGTGTATGTGTGTGTGTGTGTGTGTGTGTCTGTGTGTGTGCGTGTGTCTGCCTGTCTGTACTTTATATGTATGTACTGTATACATGAGTGTGTTCAGGTGTGGGTATGTATTTATACAGTATGTATACTATCATGTGTGTATATGTGTGTGTATGTATGTATGTATATGTATGTATATTGGGTAGTTCCGGTCCTTGTTTCTGATTGGCTGGAAACCACACACCTGTGACTGCATAACAAGTAATTAGCTCCGCCCCAACGACAGGTAATGCTTTCGGTGGCATGTGTTTATTTGTTTGTTTGTCTGTGAGCAAGATTATGCAAAAAGTACTAGACTGATTTTCATGAAACTCGGTGGAGGGGTGTAGCAATGTCCAACTTAGAACCCATTACATTTTGGAGCTGTGAGATCCGAATCACAGATCCACGAGCCGCTCAAACATGGCTGGCCATTCAACGCCATTCAATTTTTGGACCAAGATTACTTTAAAACTACAAGACTTTTCATGAATCTCTGTGGAGGGGTAAAGCATAGGCCATCCTAGAACTCATTACATTTTGTATCCGAATCATGGGATGGGTTTACAAGCTGGCCAAACTAATTTTTCCATTAAATGCACCATTTCTAATTTTAATTTGTTTTTCTCTTTTTTGTGTATGACGTGTTCTAATCTGCTGGAGCTGCTGCCTCCGCGACCCGACCCCGGATAAGCGGATGAAGATGGATGGATGGATGGATGGATGGATGTGTTCTAATTATTTTGCTATTGTATTATTGTTGAGGACCCCCTTGAAAAAGAGATGGCCTCATCAAGGGGTTATTTCCAATATAAAGAGTTTCAACCACTCCACTCCCCCTGACCCTACCTGGTAGAACACCTGACCCTCCCCCAGAGTGAGGTCAGCGTCGTCCCAGAACACCGCCAGCATGGCTAGGCTCTCGTTGCCATGGAAACCCTCGGGGAAAGGGACTGGAAACAGGAGCTGCTCGTTCTCGGTGACCGTCTGGAACTGGATGAGACCATTATCTGAGAACTAACCACCAGAGGGAGGGGAGGGGGGAGAGAGGGAGTGAGGGGCAGAGAGAGAGAGGGGAGAGTGAGGGGCAGAGAGAGAGAGAGAGGGGAGAGTGAGGGGTAGGGAGTGAGGAGAGAGATGGATGTGAGGGACAGAGAGAGAGAGAGAAGGGGGCAACTGTTATTCCCTATAAGGCTGTTCCAAGCAGTCATTGCCATCGCTGAAGTAGCCCTAATGATGTTACCTGTCTCCAGTGAATGTATATGTAGATTGACGTCTGGGATGGTGGACGGATACTTACATAGACCCTGTCATACAGCTTGCCCATGAAGGGGAAGCCCATAGGCGACGTGATGTAAGCAGAGTTGGCGTCTGCTGTGGCCACGTTCATGGTCCCGTCTCCCACCTCCTCTCCAAACGGGTACAGGTCGCTCTCTGTGGACGGAACATATGGTCAGTTAAGAGAGAGGACCTCAGACTGCTGTACTGTACATGAAATACTGCAACATACAATACCTTACATACTCATCAAAACACTTAGGGAGTCACTTAAGTTGTGCATGATATCAACCGAACATATTGTTTATAGTTAGTAGTCACATGCAGTAAAAAAACAAACAACAAAACAACAAAAAGACCTTCATTCATTCATTCACTCATGCGCTCAATCACTAATTAATTTTTATGTTAGGCAACAGTAGTCTTTTAATAGTCAAAACAAAAAGATAAACCTTAATTCATTCACTCACTCACTCACTCACTCACTCACTCACTCACTCACTCACTCACTCACTCACTCGCTCATTCAGTCATTCACTAATTCATTCTTTGGTTAGGCCAGCACAGTGGGGTAGGACAGATATGAGTGGTGAGGTACAGTAGCCCACCCTTCTTAGAAAGCTCCTGGCACACAGTGCTGCCAGTGGGACAGGAGCAGTTGAAAGAACCTGGATGGTTCCTACACTTGGTGTTACCGGGGCACGCCCGGGGAAGCGCACACTCGTCCTGGTCCACACACCCCCCCGCCCCGCGGCCCCTGTCCGCCGTGGCCGTCCAGCCCCTGCCGCACCGGCACGAGTACCCTCTGACGTAGTTGATGCAGGTGGCGGCAGGGTGACAGCCCCCGTTGTCCTGCTGGCACTCGTCCAGGTCCACGCACAGCGGCCCGATGCTCACCAGGCCCGGCGTGCACACGCACGCGAACGACCCGGGCGCGTTGTGGCAGCGGGCGCGAGGATGGCACGGGGTGGCGAGGACCGAGCACTCGTCCACGTCCTGGCACCAGGTGCCGTTGCCCGCATGCCCCAGGGGGCAGTGGCAGGAGAAGGAACCCGGCGTGTTCCAACAGCGCGCCAGTGGGTGGCACGCTGTGCCGTTCTCACACTCGTTAGTGTCCACGCACGCCCCGTCCTCTTCGTGGTACCCCCCCGGACAGAAGCAGTGGTACGCCCCAGGGAGGTTGGCGCACACCTGGTCAGCGCGACAGGTGGTATTGTCCCGACACTCATCTATGTCGCCGCAGCCCAGCCCCTCGGGCTCGTACCCGGGCACGCACGGGCACAGGAAGGAGCCGACGGTGTTGTTACACATGGAGTGGTCCGGGCAGGGGTGGCCCTCCGGGGCGCTACACTCGTCCACGTCCCGGCACTCGGACCCGTTCAGGAGGAACCCCCCGTCGCAGGGGCAGCGGTATGACCCGGGGAAATTGACACACGTGGAGTGGGGCTGACAAAGGGAGGAGTTATAGGCGTCGGAACACTCGTCCACGTCCAGGCACTCGGTGCCGTTGCTCCAGAACCCGCGGTCGCACTCGCAGTAGAAGTAGCCCGCGGCGTTAGCGCAGGTGCCGTTGGCGCAGAGCGCACCCGCGTCCGCCACTGAGCACTCGTCGATGTCCGCGCACTCGCCGTCCCCCCCGGAGAAGCCCGCCATGCAGGGGCAGCTGTAGCTGCCGTGGGTGTTCACGCAGGTGCTGTGCTCGGGGCAGGCGGAGTCGTCCAGGCACTCGTCCACGTCCTCGCACTCTGTGCCGTTGCCCCGGTAACCCTCCCAGCAGTCGCAGATGAAGGAGCCGGGGGTGTTCAGGCAGTCGGAGACGTTGGAGCACTGGGCCAGGCCCGCCGAACACTCGTCCACATCCAAACAGAGGGAGCCGTTTTTGGCTAGGGAGCTGTTGTTGGCAAGGGAGCTGTTGTTGTTGGCGAGGGAGCTGTTATTGTTGACGAGGGAGCTGTTGTTGTTGACGAGGGAGCTGTTGTTGTTGTTGGCGAGGACGTAGCCCGGGTTGCAGGGGCAGTCGTAGCCCCCCACCGCGTTTGCGCAGGTGCTGTTGTCGGGGCAGGTGAAGTTCCCCGACGCGCACTCGTCCACATCCTCGCAGTGCGTCCCGTTTCCATGGTAACCGTCCCAGCAGTGGCAGTAGTAGGAGCCCTCGGTGTTGTAGCAGTCGGAAGACACCGGGCAGACCATGGCGGGGAACCCCAGCCTCTCCTCCTCCTTCTCACCACCCACGCACTCGTCCACGTCCCAGCATTTTGTCCCATTGCCGCGGTAGCCGTCCTGGCACCGGCAGTAGAAGGAGTCGCCGACGGGGTGGCAGAGGGCGTTGGGGTGGCACGCGATGCTGGTGTTCAGGCAGTCGTCCTCGGTCACGCACGTACCCTCACTATAGACCATGCCCACGTAACAGGTGCACATGTAGGACCCGGGGGTGTTGAGACACATCATGCTTGCCCAGCACGATGAGAGAGACTGGCACTCGTCCACGTCCTGGCAGACAAAGCCGTCCCCCTGGTACCCATCCTGACACTGGCACAGATATGACCCGTCAGTGTTGTTACAGTGAGCGAGCTGACTGCAGTTGTGCGGTCGGGTGGAGTTGAGGGCGCACTCGTCCACGTCCTGGCATTCAAAGCCCGTGCCCTCATATCAGTGCCAGGCGGACAGGCACAGGCGAAGGACCCTGGCGTGTTTGAGCAGCGGGCAACGGGGTGGCATTCTCCATTTTGGGTCAGGCACTCATCAATGTCTATAAGTCATCCAAAATGGAAGAGTGTCAGGCAAACAGCGTCCAAAGGTTTGCTAAAAAGAAACTCAGAAGAGAGTCCACACAAGTGCAGCACCGCATTCTAGTCAAAGTGAATTGTATGTTTTTCTTTTAAAAAGAGAAATTTGTTTTGTTTACCAGAGCAGTTCTTGCCGTCGCCTGTGAAGCCGCTGAGACAGAAGCAGAGGTGACTCCCTACGGTGTTCACACAGCGGGCGAACTCACTGCACTCCTCCTGTCCCATCTCACATTCGTCCACATCTGAGAGAGAGACGGAGGAAGAAAGAGATAAAGGTAGAAAATATCATTAGGGAACACTTATACAGTACATAATATGATTTCTGAACATCGAGGGTATCAAATGATCTTATAGTTCTCATTCAGTTTCATCTGATGAAAACGTTCAATCTATTATCTATTCGGAACTCACCGGCGCACGCTGTCCCGTTCTGCATGTAGCCAGGTTTGCAGATGCAAGCAAAGGACCCTGGGATATTCACACACTCCGTCTCGTTCTGGGGGCACACGTTTTCCTGGCACTCGTCTATGTCCGAGCAGGTGAGCCCGTCCCCGTCGAAGCCCAGGTCACACACACACTGGTACCCGGCAGGCGAGGGGTGGCACAGCCCATGATGGTGGCAAGCGGGGTCACACTGGTCACTGGGCGGCGCGCAGGTGTCATTGTACGCCACCGTCCCATTCAGACAGGAACAGACGTAGGCCCCGGGGGAGTTGACACACTCCGATATCGATGGGCAGGTGGCGTTGGAGAGGGCGCACTCGTTCACGTCCTGGCACGAGAAGCCGTCCCCCGTGAACCCTGGCTGGCACGTGCAGGAGAAGTTCCCCGGTGTGTTGGCGCACAGCGCCCGCGGGTGGCACGCCCCTGCCGACGCGCACTCGTCCACGTCCTTGCACTTGCTGCCATTCCCGGCGAAGCCCTCCTTGCACGTGCATGTGTGGGAGCCCACGGTGTTCAGGCATGTGGCGTTGACGTGGCACGGGCCGGCGCCCGCCGCGCACTCGTCCACGTCGGCGCACTTCATGGACTCCGCGGGGCGACTGAAGCCGACCTCGCACAGGCACTCGAACGCCCCCTCTGTGTTGGTGCAGCGCTCGTTGGCGTGGCACGGGTCCTTCGCCAGCTGGCACTCGTCGATGTCCTGGCAGACGGTGCGGTTCACCAAGGCGAAGCCCTGCAGACAGAGGCAGGAGAAGGAGCCCTTGCTGTTGACGCAGGTGGCCTTGTTCCTGCAGCCGCCGTTGTCCACCAGACACTCGTTGACGTCCTGGCACAGTGCCACGCCGTCGCCGGTGTAGCCGGGCTGGCAGCTGCAGTTGTACATGCCGGGCAGGTTGGTGCACTGGGCGTTGGAGTGGCACTGCTGCGCCAGGGAGCACTCGTCCACGTCGGCGCAGGTGATGCCATTGCCCCTGTACCCCGCCAGGCACTCGCAGCTGAAGGACCCGGGGAAGTTGGCGCAGGTGGCGTCGGCGCTGCAGTACCCAGCGGCGCACTCGTCCAGGTCGTGGCACCGGGAGCCGTTGAAGGTGTAGCCCTTGCCGCAGTCACAGTAGAACGACCCGCCCGTGTTCACGCAAGTGGCCGTCGCCGGGCAGATGTTGGGCGTGGCGCACTCGTCGATGTCCACGCACTCGATCCCGTCCCCTAGGAAACCGCCGCGGCAGGAACAGTCGTAGCTGCCCAGCACGTTCATGCAGGCCGCGTTGGGGTCGCACTTGTTCTCCCCGTTACACTCGTTAATATCGACACAGGTTAGTCCGTTCCCTTGAAAACCTTCATTGCAGGTACATTGATACGAGCCCATGGTATTCACGCAGACCGCAAACAGGCTACAGATGTTGTCAGCACACTCGTCAATGTCCTTACATGTCTTTCCGTTGCTCTCGTAGCCCACGCTGCAGGTGCAACGATAGGTTCCCGGTAGGTTCTTACAGCCCTTGTAGCCAAACGAGGCCGAGCACACGCCGGGAGACTCGGAACATTCGTCTATATCCAGACACAGGTAGTTCCCGTTGCCTTTGTAGCCGTTGTTACAGGTGCACACGTAGGAGCCGGGGTTGTTGGTGCAGGTGGCGTTCCAGTGGCATATGCCCCGTCTGGTGCACTCGTCCAAGTCGTTGCACTGGAAGCCGTTGCCCTGGAAGCCTCCTCGGCAACTGCAGTCCCGGCCACCCTCCCGGTTGGTGCAAAGGGCGTTGGCGTGGCAGCCGCCGTTGTCCGTTTGGCACTCGTCGACATCCTGGCACTCGAGGCCGTCCCCGAAGTAGCCTTCCCCACAGATGCAGCTGTAGCTGCCCAGCGTGTTGTTGCAGCTGGCCTTGTGGTGGCAGCCGTGCAGGCCCATCTTACACTCGTCGATGTCCGCACACAGCACGCCGTCGCCCTTGTAACCGATGCCGCACACGCAGAGGAAGAGGCTGTCCTTGGTTTTGAGGCACTCAGCATGGGGGTGGCACTTTGTGCCCGCCGACTCGCATTCAGTCGGGTCTGCAACTACAGAGGGGGGGGGGGATTAATCAAAGGCATAATATCCCCTTATCAAACACAAATATAAAACACAAATACAGTTCTTTAAATGAAAGTGAATGGACATTTCAATTTTAATTGGCATTTTGCTGGTTGACTCACCCGCAGAGCAGCATCCCAGCAGTGCACACAAACACCCCAGCCACAGCAGTGGTAACCTTCAGGAGTAGAACACATTGGAAATGTGAGACACACACACACACACGCACACACACACACACAATACTGAATCCATGCCAACAAATGGGGTAAAGTCCTGATTATAGTTAATGTTAGAGTATTTGTTACGATACTTAGTTTCAGTTTTTGTTCTGTATTGTTTCCGTAACCCACTTAAACAATAGCCAACAGTCTACTGTTACTGTTACCTTAACACGGACCCTTTATCTGGGCTTGGGTCAATGCCCACATAATACTCATATTAGGTCAGTGGAAGTGACTGTTTCTTCTGTTCTTGTTGCTTATCTAACATTAGTGCTGATTTTATTACACTGAAAAACTCTATATGTCCAGCTGAAATTTAACACAAAGCGGAACAGTAATTGGTGGTGTTCATTTGATTTATTTGAACTACAAGTAATCAAGCATGCAAGCCATGTAAAGAGTGAACGTTTTCCCCAATAATTCTTTACTTTATCTGCTGTTTTGCATAAGCCTAAATGCAAAATGAACTTCACACTGAAATGGCAATGGAAAGGACATCTGGCCTACTGTTCTCAGGTCTGTTTAAAGAAGGTTACAACAATGTGCTTGACTGTTTTTTAGACATCCAGATAGGCAGGGCACATACTGATCCAGAAGGTTGGAAATAAATGTTCCAGAAGAATGTCTCAAAGAATAGAGGAAAATTATAACAATAAGCCTTGTTTTCTCACTGGGTTACATGTCAAATGCTAAGCCTCCCTCTAGGCTAGGTTCAGCCATTGTCCGTGTGTGGAGAGCTAGGGTTAAATAACCAAACTCTCTACTGTAAATCCTACTCCCATCAGATTTTACTACCCAGAAACTACAGTTACAGGTAACTGGTAGTGAAGTGTTCTGTCTGTCTGAGAGTGGAACTATTTATTACGATCCCTTGACAAGAACAAACATTTCATCGATACATACAGTACTGTTGGTGATTAGATCCTCACTCTAAAGTGACATGGCCATGAACTACATTAGACAAGAGCAGATAGACACTTTTCTAGTCTTGTGCCAAAGTGCATTCTTAATAATACATCCACTTGCATTTAATAATACCACTATAAAATACCATAAACATACTGACCAAAATTACAGTGAACAAAACCAAATCAAAATCATCTTCATAAAGACATGATGATGACGATGATGATAATGACACAGTGATACATCATGATGAAAGCACCAAGAACATTTTCTGATCTAGACGCTAGTCACAGTCCATAGTCCAATAAAACGTGAGAATGGACATGTGTGTGAATCAAAGAGCCTACCAAATGTAGGCCTACTGTTTTCAGGTCTCAAAGGTTGTTTTTACTCACTGCATCTTTTCCAGTCTTCTTAGAAGTCTAGGAGGGTGTCATTGATGCTGTTGAAGGGGTGAAGGTTCCCCACTGTCTCTGCATCTGTCTCTCTCTCCGTGTGTGGTGGATACAGCTGTCCCAACCCAGGCTGTGCCAGCAGTGTCCCCACCTCAGTCTCTGGCTCCTCCCTAGGGACTCCACACAATGGTGCATCCCAGCGCACTCCACAGCTCGCCGACACCTTAAACCTCAGAGAAGGGGAACACCCATATTTCTCACCATCATGTCTTTCCTCAATCCTCACACAATAACCTGGGCTGGCGCCCCGAGGCGTCTGCTTGCCCTCCTCACTGTAGGAAAGAAAAGGAAGACAGCTCATCCACGTCTGAGTGGGTTACACGCAGTGTGGGAAGTAACTGATTACAAAGTAACGGATTACTGTAATGAGATTCCAGTTATGTAAGGGATTACGATTGAATTCTCAGTAATCAGATTACAGTTACTGATCTAATAAAAATGTGATTACTTTTGAGTTGCGTGTTCCTGCTCCCTTTCATTTGGTTGATATGTGCATGCTGTCTTTGCAGTCGTGACTGAACTGACTGCTTACAGTATATCATCAGAGTCGAGATGTGCTCCTATAGGATCAGATTTTCTTGTTTTATGATCAAAAATGCAAAACGGATCCTAGATTAACACTTCTATGATTCGGGTAAGGAATAATCTGGTTTTAGAAAGTAGCTCAAAAGTAAAGTAACTAGTAATCTGATTACTTTTCAGAGAGAAATGAGTAAAGTAGTCTAACTACAATTTAGAGAAAGTAATCAGTAGCTTTACTTGATTACATGTTGTATGATAAATTATTAGGCTCTGTACCCGGACCCTGGACCTGTGCAGTGAGAACCCCCAAAAGACAGACAGAGGCGGGACACATCTGGCACTCGGCCGTTTGAAGTGTAAATAATAATAAGGGGGAGAAACGGTTGCACAATTGAAAAAGGGAAGGTGCAAACTAATGGGGGTAATGTATGGATGCCTGTGTGTGTTATAAGAAATGGGATGTGGAAACCAGAGGGGTGCGTGGCTGCAGTGTGGTGTCTGTATGAGTATCAGTGACTGGTGTGTTGTATGAGGGTGAATGGTGGCGGAGCGGAGGTGGATCAAACGAACCCCCCCTCACGACCAAGGGTCCAGGGGCAGGGCAACGCAACCCCCCCCAGTCTAGGGGGAACTGGAGCGAAGTCCGGGAGCGGTGAGTCGCAGCGTGGGAGTTGGATAAAAGGAGAGCGGCGTGGAGGCCGGAGGGCGAGGAGACGCGGCGTGGAAGCCGGAGAGGCGTGAGGACACCGGCGGAACCTTTCAGGGTGAAAGGAAGAAAAACATGGGCAAAATTAGTTGACAGCAAAAAAAAAAAAAAACTCATGTAGGCCTAGGCCTAATGAAAATGGCTAACAATAGAAAAACACTCCAAAGCTAGATACAGCTTAGGTCATACCCCTATGAAGGGCTAGGAGTGTCTAAGCCCCTAACTTTAATAAATCACAACTTTGACTAAACGAGTCTAACTTGGAAGGAGAGGTCACTAGTTCACTTCCTTCAGGTGTCTTTACCACACCTGTCCCCAACTACAGACCTAGTCTGTTGGGCGGCTTCACTACTCTGCCTCGCCTTGTAGTACTGCTCAGCTGGCTGTGTTCTGGAGGGGCTTGCAGGTTCTTTGGGCGGTGAGCAAGGTAGGTCAGGAGGACTGTTACGGCGCCGCCTCCACACTCATCCCCTCAGAGTGCAGTGGTTGGGAGGGGGTGTAGGTCTACAGGGAGACACTGTAGAGTACAGTGTAGATCTGAATGACCAAATATCTGAATTACCAACACTAGTGACCTATCGCCTTGACTTCATGGCTTGGTTTTGGCTCTCACATACAGTGTACCTTTCCAAATCATGTCCAATCAATTGCATTTACCACAGGTGGACTCCAATCTAATAACTACTGTAATCTAATCACTGCCAAAGTGCCTCAACAAAGTGACTAAAGGTTCTGAATGCGTATGTACATTGTGATATTTCTGCATGTAGTGTTTTTTTGTTTTTTTTAACCTTTATTCAAATAGGCTTGAGATGAAGACTGATTTTTTTGTGCGTGGCAACGCACCAAAGATAGCAAATGTCCGGTTGTCACTCCCGCCCTCCCTCCCTCCCTCCGTCGGGTTGTTGACCTGCAGTTCTATGTTGCTACCACAAGAGGCAGTGATTTTTGTGTATGGCTGTAAGCCAGCGCACCTACCACAAGAGGCAGTGTTTTTTTGTGCGTGGCTGTAAGCCAGTGCACCTAGACAAGAGGCAGTGTTTTTTTGTGCATGGCTGTAAGCCAGCGCACCTAGAATAGTGTTTGTCCGGTTATCACTCCCTCCCTCAATGTTGACCTGCATTTCTCTGTTGGCACCACAAGAGGCATTAGTCCCAGCACACCAAAATAAAGAAGGACACCAAAATCAACCTGCCGATCTCCACTGCACAAGTAGAGTAGCGGTGAAAGCATAGGACTCCCACCCGGGAGACGGGGGTTCAAGGCGCCAGTGGGGATGACTTTATGGGACTATACCCCAAACGTCCACATGTTCATCCTTTCACTCCAGCCTTTACCCCTTGCCTTATAGGTCAGATCCTGTCCCAACCGCAACCCTTATTCTAACCCCAACCCACACTAGGGACTGGAAGAAGGACACCAAAACCAACCCACAGATCTCTGCTGCACAAATAGAGTAATGGTGAGAGCATAGGACTCCCACCCGTGAGACGGGGGTTCAAGACCCCAGTGGGGATGACTTTATGGGACTATACCCCAAACCTCCACACGTTCATCCTTTCACTCCAATCTTTTTATCCCTTACCTTTGTCCAGAAACAGAAGTTGAACCAATTGCAGCAAAATAGCTAACGTTACAGGAATAATCAGTGTAACTGCTTTAGCCACTGACCGCTACCATTAATGTTATGGAAGCTGCTGCTAGTTGTTGTTAGCTCATGAGCTAACTGGCTATCCGGCTCTTATTGTGCTGGATTAGAATTGGAAGCATTGGAACTGATATGTCCAGGCGACAAGACCTATCTTAATTTATCAGACATTATTTCATGTCATTTCAATTCACAACTATTTCAGTGGCGTGACTAGCTTCCGTTCGACCAGTCCTGAACAGAAACAAGCCAGCCACGCACATAAGCCAGGCTGGACCTGGCCTGGTTCCAACATGAGATTCAGAGAAGGTCGCTCCAGGTCTAAAACACAGAAAAGGTTTATACATTCAGAGGTCTACAAAATTGTACAATGGCAATATGGATGGATATGATTCTGTGGATTGTGTATACAGCAAAACTTTATTATTATTATTTGTACACATACCTATTTATTGAAACCATACAGACTTGCAGCAAACAGGTCAGACTATTAATAAGGCAGTTGAGTATTACATGTAGGTAGGCTTGGTCACTTAATGGCTATTTAATTTCAAGATGAAAACACAAACATTCACTGCCAGGACCAAACTTACCCCCCACCATACTCCAATTTTCTCTCCCCTCAATTCCCATCGGTGTCGCCAACTTACCCAAAAACAATAATAATGCACATGCTTCATTTGCCACTGTTGATAGGCTAACAAACTCTCCTGTGTCAGTAGCCTCTGAACTCCTGCAATGAATTTGCCTCATTCTTCACTGACAAAATTCAGAAAATTACAGGCTACAGGCTACAGGCGAAAATGTCTCTAACTGCATGGCCTCTGATTTACTACAAATTGTAAACACATCTCTTCTTGAGATGTGTTTACAATTTGGGGTTTGTGTTCCGACAAACCCTGAAAACTGCAGTCGTCAAGCCACTCTTAAAAAAGAATAATCTAGACACCTCACAAATGAACAATTATAGGCTCACCTCCCGTTTTTTAGTAAAATCATTGAAAAAGCAGTTTTTCAACAGCTGAACAACTTCCTGGCACTAAATAATTGTTCTGATGTCTTCCGGTCAGGATTTCGACCACACCACAGCACCGAGACTGCTCTTGTTAAGGTCTTCAATGACATCCATTTAAACATAGACAATGGCATAATTTCAGTCTTAGTATTACTGGATCTCAGCGCTGCATTCGACACGATTGACCACAACATATTACTAGGCCGACTGGAAAACTGGCTAGGAATTTCTGGCACAGTGCTAGGTTGAATCCAACTTGAAAGACAGAGACTACTTTGTGTCTACAGGCAATTACAAATCTGGGAGGACAAACATGACCTGTGGAGTTCCCCAAGGCTCCATTCTTGGGCCTCTTCTGTTCAACATTTACATGCTCCCACTAGCTCAAATTATGGAAAACAACAAAATATGTTACCATAGTTACGCAGACGACACACATTTATATCACCATGTCACCAGGGGACTATAATCCCATACAAGCGCTGAGTAAGTACATTGATCAAATCAACGATTGGATGTGCCAGAACTTTCTTCAACTGTTGCTGAAATGTGCTATACAAATAAACTTGCCTTGCCTTGCCTTACACCGGAAGTAGGCTACAATATATCACATTACATTACATTGCATTACATTACATTACAGTCATTTTATAAAAGCAGACACTTTTATCCAAAGCAATGTACAATAATTGCATTTAATGTACTAAGTTATTACTAACAGCGTAGTTATTACTAAGAGCGTAATCTAGTGCTAAAGCCAAAGTGAAGAGCAACAAAATACAAATACAGTAGCCCTACAATAGGTGCTTAAGAAACATTGCCTACCTACAAGCCTACTACCACACTACTCTCATGTAAAGCACTTTGAATTGCCTTGTTGCTGAAATGTGCCCGGAGAGGGGTACACTGTCCTTGACCAGCTCTGACCTGAGGGGGCGGAGTCTCACCACCATGCCACTATCTATGCCAAGCCCCCACAACTCAGCCCCTGATTGGGCTAGAGACACATGGTCTTCACCGGTGTTGGCGGGTAGGTGGTCCAGAGAGGGGTACACTGTCCTTGACCAGCTCTGACCTGAGGGGGTGGAGTCTCACCACCATGCCACTGTCCACGCCACAGACCCCACAACTCAGCCCCTGAGTGGGCTAGAGACGCACGGTCTTTGCCGGTGGGTGCATGGAGATTGCCTGGTCCATAGTAGTTCTAGCAGTAGCTGTTACATACAGCTGCAGCAGCTAGCCCACCTCACATTTTCTCCAGGAAATGTACTTTCTAGTTTATATTAATATTTTAATGTAAAATTCGTCTTATTTTTCAATAGCTTCAAGGTTACGTGACCCGGCCACTCCAAAACAACACTGAATATTATTCTACAATGGACAAATAGGAAACAGTTCTGTTCATTAGATGTAAGTGAATCGATTGGTCAGCAGGAAATGCTTCATAATTTTTGATCCGTAATCTCGGGAGCAGGTTAGCTCGGCAGAATAATTTGGGCTACCATGGTGATACAGCACTGTAAAAAGTGAACTGGCCATTGTGACACTGCAGCCCAGGGTTAAACCTGAAGTTATCGCACGTAGCCTACCCCGTAATCCTGCTATGTAGTCGTTCAGCCATCAATGTTTTGCACAGTGGTGTGGTAGTAGGCTTGTTTGTTAAGCACCTATTGTAGGGCTACTGTATTTGTATTTTGCTGCTCTTGCACTTTGGCTTTAGCACTAGATTACGCTCTTAGTAATAACTATGCTGTTAGTAATAACTTTGTACATTAAATGCAATTATTGTAAATTGCTTTGGATAAAAGTGTCTGCTAAATGACTAATGTAATGTAATGTAATATATTGTAGCCACTCGGGGGCTGAGTTGTGGGGCCGTGGCGTGGATGGTGGCGAGACTCCGCCCCCTCAGGTCAGAGGTTGTGGGGGGCAGGTCAGTGATTGCCAGGCCATCCCCATGCACCCCTCATTGGAGACCATGTGTCTATATCCCACCCGGGGCGGAGCAGTAGCTGTGGAGGTGTTGTATGGAACTTGAGGTTAGAAGCAGTAGCAGTGAGAAGCAGTAGGTGTTTGTTATAAGTACTGCTAGTACTACACTCAAAAATAGATTAGACCACTCATCATAACTCATAGTTTTATTGAGTTCAATAGGTGAAGAAAGAAAGAAAGAAAGGAAGGAAGGAAGGAAGGATGGATGGATGGATGGATGGATGGATGGATGGATGAAAGAAAGAAAGAAAGAAAGAAAGAAAGAAAG
Organism: Borostomias antarcticus; assembly: GCF_949987555.1. Taxonomy (NCBI): domain Eukaryota; kingdom Metazoa; phylum Chordata; class Actinopteri; order Stomiiformes; family Stomiidae; genus Borostomias; species Borostomias antarcticus. The sequence continues at coordinate 8,651,101 of NC_140258.1, forward strand.
AAAGAAAGAAAGAAAGAAGGAAGGAAGGACAGAAGGAAGGAAGGATGGAAGGAAGGAAGGAATGAAGGATGGAAGGAAGGATGGATGGAAGGAAGGAAGGATGGAAGGAAGGAAAGAAGGAAGGATGGAAGGACGGAAGGAAGGAAAGAAGGAAGGATGGATGGAAGGAAGAACAGAAGGATGGAAGGAAGAACAGAAGGAAGGACGGAAGGAAGGACGGAAGGATGGAAGGATGGAAGGAAGGAAGGAAGGATGGAAGGATGGAAGGATGGATGGAAGGAAGGATGGAAGGAAGGATGGAAGGAAGGAAGGAAGGAAGGACGGAAGGAAGGAAGGAAGGACGGAAGGAAGGAAGGATGGAAGAAAGGAAGGCTGGAAAGAAGGAAGGCTGGAAGGATGGAAGGAAGGATGGAAGGAAGGAAAGAAGGAAGGATGGAAGGAAAGAAGGACGATAGGAAGGATGTAAGGAAGGAAGGAAAGAAAGAAAGAAAGAAGGAAGGAAGGACGGAGGGAAGGAAGGAAGGATGGAAGGAAGGAAATAAAGAAAGAAAGAAAGAAAGAAAGAAGGAAGGAAGGAAGGAAGGAAGGAAGGAAAAAAAGAAAGGAAGGAAGGACGGAAGGAAGGAAAGAAGGATGGAAGGAAGGAAGGAAGGAAGGAAAGGAAAGGAAGGAAAGAAGGATGGAAGGAAGGAAGGAAGGAAAGGAAAGGAAAGGAAAGGAAAGGAAAGGAAAGGAAAGGAAAGGAAAGGAAAGGAAGAAAGAAAGAAAGGAAGGAAGGAAGGAAAGAAGGAAGGAAAGATGGATGGAAGGAAGGAAGGAAGGAATATGAATGCTACCAGAGTAGTCATAAAAGGGTGCCTGTACAGAGAGCCTGCACGTGTCCCCAAATTCAAATCCCAACTGACACTGTGAGCATCCTCTCATTCACTTCAATGGAAAGGCATGTTGGCTTCAGACAGCTCTCTCTCAAAAAGTAAAAAGGTCACAGCCTAGATATTGACACCGTAGGAATCCTGAGAAAATGCTGAACATTTTAGGCTATGATAAGTCCGTGTAGCTTAAAAACTGTAGGCATGGCGACGAGTTAGAAAAAGGGTAAAAATGCAAAATTAGCAGCTCAAAAGGTAGAGTGTGGGCCCATACGTTTCAATGGAGAGCGCAGTTGCCGAACAAATCGTCATACAGCGAAAACTATAAGTCACACGGCTTAGATACTTACATTGTACGAATCAGCACAGTTATGGGAACGTTTCAATATATAATATGTGTATTAGCTGTTAAAACTCACTTATAGCTCTCTCTCTCTCTGGCTCTACAGTACCGCAGACCCCGATCTCCAATGAATCACCACACATGCTCTCCATCTATTTAAGCAGCATAATACTGATTGTGAACCAGGAACAGAGATGGAAAAATAGGACGTTCTGGGTCAATCCCCAACAAAATATTTGTACTTTTAAATAAAGCATTTAATTAGAAACTTTAATTTATGGGGACCTTTGAAAACAGAATGCATTGATAAGTGGGCTTGTAAGAGGGTCAGAAGATGGAGGATACTGGAGATGGAAAATTATAAAGACTCGGGTGCACAGACAGAGAGACGGTCTATAATATAAACTAGAAGGTACTCGGAGAGTATCACCAGAGGGGGTCGAGAGAGTGACGCGACCGGAGTAAAACTAGGAGCCAACGTCTGTCCTACCCCCAGCTCCTCGTGATCCCCCAAGTTCACAAGCAAACACGCAGGCAGGAGTAGAAAATACAAGTATTTATTTCACCAATGTCATTTAAAAAGTCATAGTGGGGTAGTAACATAGGTTCAATGTGGGTTTTATAATATCATTTAATAATTATTATATAAATATAGTCTGTAATAGTGTGTAAGTAAACTCCAGGCCTGTCCTAGATAATGTGAGGTGCTACCGAGAGGGACAAACACAGATGTTGAAGTCAGAGAGGGTGGGTCTTGTGATTTCACTCCTTTCTACTGCTGACCAGGAGTCACAACAATGCCTTTGTTTAAGGACTGTCACAGGACTGTCAGTATATCATAAAATCATCTTTGTATCAAGTTCTTGTGTGTCATGGTCAAGTATTTAAGGGAGCATGCGAACTGATTCATTTGTGCATTCTCTACTGAGCGACTTGTCTGCTTGTTTCTCTGTATGGATTCACCCCATTGTATACGATCAAATTAAATCTTCAAGTTCTATCCTGAGGACGGTGTGGTTTATTCTTGGTATCCTACAAACTTACGTTTTCCTAAACAATTTGGCGACCACAGAAGGGATGCGACTCGACAGGGAGACTTCTGCAGTGCTTGGACTCCGTTGGTCTGATCAACCCGACTGTTCTACAAGTCGCCAGAAGCCCCGCCTGGGGGCTGTGTGACTGGAACGGACTCAGACCCAGGACCCAGGGGCTTCTTATCATCCACCTTCAGGTTCTCCTCTGTCCCTGTTCCATTCACATCACCCCTGTCTGGACAGAAACAACACAGTATAGTATAGAACATGCTCTGTGGCGCACGTGTGTGTGTGTGTGTGTGTGTGTGCGCCTGCGGAGCATCACCTAAAATGCAAGATTGGGACTTGTCCACGTCGGTGGTGTTGATGCTATTTTTCCTTAATGCTTGGATTAAGAATAAGAGCACGCGAGTGGTCGATTCAATCTGGGTAAAACAAAGACGAGAGCTTTATTCTTCAATACGTTTGCAAGCAGTCTCTCACAACAGGAAATGGATTCAAGTCAGAGAGCCCCGTCCAAGAGGCGGAGCCCTTTTAAGGGGACAGTGTCGTCAAATGAGGTTTGACCAGCTGCTCTGGCAGACACAGATGGCAGTGAGAACTAAGTTAAGGTGTGATTCCCACAAACATTGTAAAACAATTAAACAGAGGAAACAGGAACATCAATAGAGTAAGATAAACAGAAACCCTATCTTGGCGTGAACACATGGGTGATTGTTGAAATTCTTTAACAATTCCCCAATCTTGTGGGTAAAACATCCACAACAATAATATAAATGAAAGAATCAACCATGTGGAATCAAATTATAAAATATCATCAGCAAGGTAAAAAGATAACATGATACTAATCTAATACAGATTTCATATATTCATGAGTGGAAAAAAAAACCTCTTTCTTTTGAGAGGGAAAAAAAAACTTAACTTCAAGTTTCAAAACAATTCAAAATCCTTATTTCCAATGGCACAGACTTGACTAAGTTCTTGAGTTGAATGAAGGTCTAATTCAACTTCTCCTTTGAACATTAATGCAGTAATGGGTATCTCTGTAACAGTATTCAAACACTTTCCAATACACTTAAGAACAATGCCAATAATGATAATAATCAAAATAATAATCATAAAAATGATACCTAGAGATCTGAGAATATTTCCAGAACTTGAAAAAGCATTATCGAAAATTCCCCAAGCATTAAACCCATGGACAGTCTTTAAGGTCTGAATACCTTTCATGTTTGATTCATGGAACTCTGTTAATGTGGCATTTGGATCTGAGATGAACGAACAACATTCTGACCCTACAATCGCGCATGTTCCTCCTTTACTAGCAATAATTATATCTAAGGCAAACCTATTTTGTAGCACAACTTTCTTCATTTCATTCACCTCCTTAGCTAAGGCCGAAATTACTCTGTCCGATGCATTCAAGTGATCCGCCAAGACAGCGGAGAGAGTCATGAGTTCAGTTTGGGTGTTATACATGCCATAGTTAGGGAAAAATACACCAAAAATAAACTGAAAGGGCGATATAGCACGACGATGTCTATAATTGGATTGATGATGAATTACCTGCATTTCAGCGTGATCCACCTTCCTAATCATGGGAATTAAATGAGCAAGATAGCATCTTCCTACACTGTTGCTATTTAGGTTTGAATAAGCTGTATCGCCACAGACTAAAAATACACCTTTTGGAAGGCCTATCGCTGAACCTGGATATAAGAATTCGTAGATAGGAGCAACGCAGGAGCTAGTGCCTAGATCATTAATTTGTGTCCTAATTTGTGTGTTGTATCTGAAAAGATCAATACAGGCTGTAACCTGTTGAAGAGGTACTACTTTGAATTGGTCGACTTGATTTTGATGTTCCATTTCTTGAGGATGCAATTTTGTTTGTGCTTTAATGATGCAATCGATAATTTGACATTTTAATCCAGAAATGGTAATTGAATTTCGCCAATTAACTGTAGTAGATACAGCTGTGCAAGCTAACCTAGTACTCGGTGCATGATTGTCTATTTGGACTAATATAACTTGAATTTTGTGAACCAATCCCTGTCCAGCTATTTCAGAAAAGTGTGTAACCTTGAACAGAATAAGGCGGGAGAAATTAGAAGGTCTATGATTCTCATTAACCTCTAGTGTCAATTTGCTTAGAATAACCTCTTCAATCCCTGTATAGGAGTTACCTAGTCTATCTAATCCTACATGAAAATGACAAGCAGAGGATTGTCCAGGAGCAGAGAAAACATGAGTAGCTAAACCCTGCCAGTCATAGTGTGACCATTCTGCTTGGGTTAAAGGAATTGGATAGAATATGGGCGCAGCAGTACTAAGAGGTACATTTTGACAAATCCAACAGTTAGCGTAGTTCATTCTATGTGCAAAGTCTCTGACTATACTAATAGCTTCATTAGGATGCTTCTTTTCCTGTACAATTGACTTAGCTGATTTGGTTAGGTGCATAGAGCAGTTAAACACAGTACCTTGAGGATAATCTGGAACAGATCTACAAATATCAACTCCATAATTCTTTGTTCTTGATACTCGCATAACATCTTTAGCTAAAACACACCAATAAGGAGAGTCTTTCTCTACATTAACTTCAGTCACAGTTACAATAGTAGAACCTGGGAATCGTTTGTTACTTTCAAATCTCACATAAGCAGTATGCAGCATCTTCCATCCATCTTCGTTTATCGTATAGACCCAACAGTCAAGTGGAGTGCAACGCTCAACGGGACAAATGAATACTGGAGTGTGTTCTTGTCTTTTCCTTCGTTCAATGGTTTCAGTTTCAGGAGAGAACTGGTCCGAGTTCTCTTTCAAGGGGGGTGCGAGTAGGCGTGTGAGGGGGAGTGTGGTTGGATTATGATTGGGCGTTGCTGGGGCAGGGGTCAAAGTTGTCATCATGACAGCAATGAGGAAAAGATAGGGTGTGTTATCCTTGGTCTGATTCCTCAGATGAGGAGACCAGAGAGTGAGCTTTCGCCCTGGTGGTGACACCGGGTAATGCATCTTGGTTGTTGGAATCTTTTGGCCGGCTGGCCTCGTCTTGGTTTGGAACCAGCCTGCAGTGGGTGGCGTGTACCCAAGACGTCCTCTCAGCTACTTTGATTGCCGTCTGGGTTGTCAGCAAGATCTGGTACGGGCCCAGCCAACGAGCACTATTCCACGCCTTCCGTTTCAGGTCCCGGATCACCACCCATTGGCCTGGCTGGAGGTGATGCAAGAAACCCTCTCTGGCATCCGGGATGGTCGCCTTCACTCTGTTGAAGAGATCTTTTAGTATGTTGTTGAGTGCCAGACAATACTGTACCATGTCTTGTTCACAGGACATCAGAGTCAGCTTGTTCTGGGGAAAAGGTTTGTTAAACATTCTCATAGGTCTACCAGAAATGATTTCATAGGGGGAGAGCCCCGTAGTTTGGTGGGGACGGCCCCTCATGAACATCAAAGCTAAAGGTAAAATTTTCATCCATGACAGATTTGTCTCTGCCATCAGTTTGGTGAGCTTAACCTTCAATGTCTGGTTAGCTCTTTCTACAATCCCGGCTGATGCAGCATGGTAACTGCAGTGCGTTCGGAGGTCAATTTGCAAACTCTTACAAATCTCATTAATCACATTATTCACAAAATGGCTTCCTCTATCAGAGGAAAGTTTCAAAGGCAATCCCCATCTGGGGATTATCTCTCGGAGGAGACTCCTGGCCACAGCGATTGCTGAGGCATGCCTGCAAGGGAAAACTTCAGTCCACTTGGAAAAAACATCAGTTAAGACAAGGCAATATTTATACCCTTCGCATGGTGTAAGTTCAATAAAATCCATCATCACATGTTCCCACGGAGACTCTGGTCTCGGGTGAGCTGACATTTTCATTTTGATACCTTTCCCAATGTTGTTTTGCATACAGATGATGCATTTGGCACAACTCTGCTCTGCAAACACAGTGAACCCTGGCGCATACCAATACCTGTGCACATCATCCACAACTCCTAATTTTGAAATATGATCAGGACCATGCGCTAGTTTGAACGCATACTGGAAACAAGAACGAGGTAAGACTGGTTTGTTATTAGGTCCTAGCCATAACCTGCTTTCATCATTGAATGTGCATTTGGTTTTCCACTTCTTCTTCTCATCAGGAGGAGCAGATTCCTGTAGGTTGGCAATGTCGTTCAGAGACATGGGAGGAGAGACCTGTGAATCCACAGATGAGAGAGAGAGCATAGACAACACAGGAGCGCAAGAGGAGAGTGCCGCCGCTTTAGCAGCTGAGTCAGCAGCCGTATTACCTATGGACACAGGATCCGAGGTTCTAGCATGAGCTTTACATTTGCATACTGCTAAACTGGATGGCAACAACATTGCTTGCAATAAATGGTTAATCAAAGTATTATGAGCAATGGGTTTACCACTTGAGGTAAGGAACCCACGATTCCTCCATAGCATCGCAAAATCATGGACTGTGCTAAACGCATATGCACTGTCAGTGTGGATAGTAGCAGACTTACCCTTGGCTAAAATACGTGCCCTGGTGAGCGCAAATAATTCAGCAGCCTGTGCAGAGAGATGGTTAGGAAGTCTGGCAGATTCCAGCACTGTATCAGCAGTAGTAACCGCATAGGCAACAACCGGCTCACCAGCTTGTGATCGCTGGGCAGAACCATCAACAAAGAGTTCAAAATCAGGGTTAGACAAAGGAACATCAGTGAGGTCAGGGCGTGGCTTACTGACTAAGTCAATAACAGCCACACAATCATGTGGATCTCCGTCATCTGGTGTTGGCAACAGTGTCGCTGGATTCAGGACAGTACATCTCTGGAGAGTAACATTAGACATGGTTAGTAACACATTCTGATAGTGTAACAGTCTCGCTGGATGCAGGTGTGAGGTCTTTGCCTGTAAAAGTAAAGCAGAGACAGCATGTGGAACATTCACGATTAGTGGTCGCATGGCTACCACGTCGACACATCCCAATACTGCTTCAGTGGCCGCCGCCACTGATCTAAGACATGGGATTAACCCTCTAACTACACTATCAAGCCTTTTAGAGTAGTATGCTACCGGTCTGTACCGGTCCCCATGCTTTTGGGTTAAAACGGCGGACATATAACCGTCCTTTTCATTTGTGAAAAGGTGGAAAGGCTTTTCATAGTCAGGGAGACCTAAACAAGGGGCTGTAGACAGCCTCTGTTTAAGGGCCGTTAGAGTCAGTCGTGCTTCGTCAGTCCAGGTGATTCGGTCAGAGGGAGAAAGGTTGCGTCCGTGGGCCAGATCGGACAAGGGTTGTGTGAGCTCAGCGAAATCCGGGACCCAGGCCCGGCAATAGTTTGCAGTTCCTAACAGAGACATCATTTGTTTTTTGGTTGTAGGCATGGGCAGAGCAAGGATAGCCTCCACACGGCTGCTACCTAAAGATTTTCCATTTTTAGAAATAACGTGACCTAGGTATGTAACCTGTTCACGCACCAGCTGGATTTTGTGTTTGGAAACCTTATGGCCATTCTCTGCTAAATAAAACAACAATGCGTTTGTGTCTTTGACACATGACTCCTTGTCTGAGCTAGCAACAAGCAAATCATCCATATACTGGACAATGATGCTATTCTGTGGTGGAATAAACCCTTCTAAGCTGCGCGCGAGCTCTGCATTGTAGATAGAAGGACTATCAACAAATCCTTGAGGCATAACATTCCACACATATGTTTTGTTCTTGAACTGGAAAGCAAACCAATGTCTGCTATCAGGGTGTACAGGTACAGAAAAAATGCATTACTTAGATCAATAACACTAAAGAAAGTAGCTGATGAAGGAATGGAGGCAAGGAGGGTTACCGGATTAGGACAAAGAGGAGTCCTAGCAATGACAGCTTCATTAACACAACGCAAATCTTGAACAAAACGCCATTCTCCAGAGGCTTTGCGCACAGGGAGGATTGGAGAATTGACAGGAGAGCTGTCAACCTCAGAAATGGCTCCACGCTCTAACAAAGATGCATGTACCTCTGCAATACCTTCTATAGCCTCTAGAGGGAGCGGGTACTGAGCGTGCTTTGGTCGGAATGAACTTTTAGGGGTAACCACAACAGGATTCACGTTTCGAATTTTCCCTATATCAAATTTGTCCTTTGCCCATAATGAATTTGGAAGTCCTTGTAACACAGATAAATCTTCAGATAAGTCATCAGATTGTCTTTGGAAGAAACATGATCCTTGGATTCCCCTAGTGACTGGAATAGCCCAGGTGTAAGGAAATGCTCTTACCCCCGTCTTGGCGGAATACCTCATTTGATGAGGATTTCCGACCCAGTCCGTTATTGTCATTATGTCCATCAGCCACGCATCAGCATCCCTCCTATTAACAAACTCAGAAACAGCAAGAGACACATGAGGCACAGAATGACCATCATACAGCTGTTTCTGTGTACCGTTAAGGTCGACAGAAAGAACTGCATGATCCGGTCCAACATACAACACATTACACATCAATGTCTCATCCACTTGAGGCAACATCCAAGTGTCCTCAAACCCATGGTCTTGGCTTAAAAAAGATGTTGATGCGGTACAGAGCAAGTTATCATGAGGGCTGAGCGGAGCATCGTAGCTATAACATGTCCGTACTTTTGAAAACAACTTTTCCAAATGTTGTGATGTATGAGTGTTACAATCAACATACCAATTATAAGACCAATCGGTAGGCGCGTCGGTGTACATGGTTGTCACCTCCGGAGGTGTCATTGTTGATGATCTGAGTATGGTGACACCTTCTGAGGAGCAGGTCATCTGGAAACCTAGCTTACATAACAAGTCTCGCCCACAAAGATTTACTGGACAACATTCACTCAAAATGAACTGGTGTGTTAGCTGACAATCATCTACTTCCACTTTCAATGGAACAGTCACTCTTTCATTTTTCACAATGCCTGCAGCACCAACAGTTTTAGCCAGCTCCTCAGTCACTTGAGGACGCTGTGTCGCGCTAGCAGTACTAATTACAGAAGAATGAGCACCTGTGTCAGCCAAAAAAAACAATTTTTCCCCATTCACAGTCATAGTTACAGTTGGATTATCAGATGGTTTGGTATGCAGATTAAGGTATTGATGAATATGAATGATTCTCTCCTCCTCACGTACACACTCACTTTCCCTAGCTTTCCCTACCTGTCCTACACCTAGTCAGAAACCATTTCCCTGCGGAGAACTGACAGAGACTCCCGGAGGGGGTGCAGATCCCCATTGGTTAGGAGAAGACCTTTGTACCCTAGCGTATTGTCTACATTCCCTCCAGAAATGCCCTTTTCGGCCACAGTGATTACAGCGCTCATTTGATTTGTTAAACCTGCTGGTTGGTTGTGAATTACCCTGATTCCCTCTATTCTCCCTTGATTGTTGACGCTGTCCATCTCTCTGCTGTGGCTCTGTGCGAGCATTGGTGTCGTAGTACCTAACCTGTGCAGCCTGCAGCTTCACGTCAGAGGCCTTCTTTTCAGAAGCCTCCCTTTGCTCCTTTAATAGAGTGAAACGTTCGGCAAATCTGAACACACCCACGACCTGTACTAGCGGTTGTGTTTCCCAGTTTACACACGAAGTCCTGACTTGGTCACTAAGGGCAGGGAGAACATTGTTCATTAATTGTTGTTTCAAAACAGTATTGTAGTCATTGGCATGCTTATTCATGCCCGAGTGGAGCGAAAAGGTTTTCTCCAGGCGTTCATAAAAATCATCGAAAGATTCATTCAGCTTCTGTTTACAGGAGGAGATCAGGTCCCAGTTAGTTTGTGGAGGGAACCGGAGCCTGATTCTCTGCAGCAGCTGTATCACCTGAGGTGCAAATAAAGGATCATCAAAAGTCAATTTATCATCAAAATTACCCCTTATATCAGCCCATTTGAGACGTAGCGCAAGCCTCATTACAGCCTCAAGTTCCTCAGAGTGCGGTCTGTACATCTGAACAGCAGCATTCACATCTCTCTCAAAACTATCAATGTCCTTAGCAGGATCAGGTAATGAGGACGCAAGCTCCCGCAGCTCATCACAACGGAAAGGTCTGTAGACATCAGAAAAAGGGCTCCATGTGGCGTGACCTGGTTGGCCCAGAGGTGGTTGAGGTACAGGATTAATGCATCTAATCATTGGCAATAGCATCTTGCCTAATGCAGAAGAGAGTTGTTGTTCCTGAACCTGACCAGTAGACCTAAGACTATAGTGCTGATGGCCCTCGACTGTTTCAAGAGCAGGGGGAGGAGTAGTATCAGGGGGAGTCAATAAAGGAGGTGAGACTTTGGCTGAGGTGTCATCAGGAGTCATAGAGCCAGTCAATGAAGGGGATGAGCCAGTAGAAAGGGAAGTTCCAGGGAAGGAAATAGCCAATTTAGACTGACTGTTAACATCAGCACTGCTATGAGAATAATAACCTGGAGGGGGTGACATCTCCTCCAACCAAGGAGCTTGAGAGTGGGCTCCAAAAGGAGATCCAGCTAAAGATGAGGGAGAGGGGAGATGTGAAACCTGAGAGGGGACAGATGACGGACCAGCAATAGGGGTCGTAAACCGTGACAATGCAGGATCAGGGGGGGTGGGTTGAACCATGGAGGTTGGCTGAAGTGTCGGGACTGGAAGAGGGGGGGGCAGCACATGGGCTGTAGGAGGGATGATGACCTGTTGACTAGGGCCTGGAATAGGCAAGGCCGCATTTGGATCAGGATATAAACGACACGGTTCTAAAAGGTCGTCGTTGTCTGAAGGAGGAATTAATTTCTTAACATAAACAGCTTTAGTAGTGACAGAGTTCTTCCTAGCCTCCCTTTTGTTGCGGGCAGTTTCAGCTCTATCAATTGAGTCATTTGCAGCTGTCTCCCAAGCAAGAAAATGAGACCAGTTAATGGCATTCTCTGACTTCCTACCTAGCTTAGTTAATTGAAACTCCTTAAGCTGTCTCTTAACTGTCCCTAGCAACTTAACAGACAGTGTACCAGAGACAGGAGGAAAATCACTATTTTTAGCCCATAAAGTAATTTGCTCACACACACTCGGATCATACTTTAATGCCACTATCTTGGCAGCCCCCATTAAAGGTTCCCTTTTTGGTGCACTAGCAGTACTTCCCATTTTACAAATACAAACAAATATCAAAATTACAGTAAAAAAAACAACTGCTGTGTTGAGAGGGTTTTTTTTTTTTTTTTTTTTTCCTGTTACTCTTTTTTTTTTCCCAAAATGGCAGACTTCAGAAACCAAAATGGTGGATCCTCAAAATGTTTGAGGAAAAACAGGACCTCTGGCTGCGTTCCGAATCGCCTACTACCCTACTATATAGTATGCCAAAACAGAATGTAGTATGTCCCAATACATAGTATGCCACATGCAGTATGGCAAAAGTACCTGGATGACCTACTACATCCGGTCGTATTTTGCAGTATGCATGCCAGCAGGCTTTTCTGGCTATTCTGACCCACAATCCTTTGCGCAGCGGTAATGTGCGTCACATGCGCGAGTTGACAGCTGTAGACGAATGTCGCGTTATGGACAGCGACGGATGTGGGCTAATTTCAAGGCGCAATGTTATGACAAGGTAGTATGTCCCAATTGGATGCCTACTGCTTGCAAAGTACGTACTTTCTAAGGGCAGCTGTAGTAGGTACTGGTAGAAAGAAGTAGAAGTATGCGATTCGGAACGCAGCCTCTCTCTTTTTTTTTTTTTCACAAGCAGCAAAACAGGAAGTCAAACCACGTGCGCACAAAGTTAGCTAAGCACGTGGGCTAATCAACATGTGGAACCAACCACGTGGACGAATTAGCTAGCACAGAGAAGCTAATCAGTGAACCAATAGCACAAAAACCAAAGCTAACAGAAATACAAGATACGTAGCTTGGAGCAGAATTAAAAGAACAAAGGATGAGCACAAGAGTGCCGTAGAAATCCCAAAATAACCCCAACACTTAACACAAAACAAAGCCAGCACAACACCAAACACTGAAATGCACAACCAAACCGTAGCTAACATGTACAGAAGGACAACACCAAACAAAGACCCAGAAAAACAGGATCAGAAACCCAAGACAAGACAAACACAATGAAACAAAACAAGGCCTACTCGACTCACTTAGCAAAAGCAAATCACCCGGGGTTTAAAAGTTCTCGAAGTGTAACAGCCACCTCCGTGTTATGCCCTTCACAACCGGAGTACAAAAAACAAAATAACGAGCCTTAAAACAACAAAAGCCCCGTCGAGTCGCAGCAACCTCCCGCAACGCGGATCCCAAAACCAAAAATTCAAAAGAGAAGGCTTTTCGAGAGTAATAACGCTGTGTAGTACTCCACTATTCAGTACTGATAACGCTGTAAATGCGTCGCAAACAAAAACCTAACCCTGGTTGAGATATATAGGGCAGGGAGAACATTAGGCTTTTTAAGCGGGCATGCGGTCAACAACCGGCTTTAAGAAATACATGTACAACAACCGGTGCGAATAAAACTATGGTCAATGTCTCCAGCTGAAAAACACAATCGTACCACTATGATTTAGATTCACAACGTACCAGACCTTTCAGCGAGCTGCAGAGGAGAAGGGCATCGAGAAAACAGCCAGCAAATTACGCCAGCCGCTCGACGTTTGAGTCCCCAAGTCAAAACTTGTCGCGGATCCACGCTTCGCCTCCGGAGCACGCGAAAAAAACTCGTAGTTGTCCCAGAAACCGCAATTCGGTTTTACAGACACGTCGCCATATTGTTGATGCTATTTTTCCTTAATGCTTGGATTAAGAATAAGAGCACGCGAGTGGTCGATTCAATCTGGGTAAAACAAAGACGAGAGCTTTATTCTTCAATACGTTTGCAAGCGGTCTCTCACAACAGGAAATGGATTCAAGTCAGAGAGCCCCGTCCAAGAGAGGCGGAGCCCTTTTAAGGGGACAGTGTCGTCAAATGAGGTTTGACCAGCTGCTCTGGCAGACACAGATGGCAGTGAGAACTAAGTTAAGGTGTGATTCCCACAAACATTGTAAAACAATTAAACAGAGGAAACAGGAACATCAATAGAGTAAGATAAACAGAAACCCTATCTTGGCGTGAACACATGGGTGATTGTTGAAATTCTTTAACAGTGGTTCCATTGCACACACACCGGTAGCCTCCGTAGGTGTTGACACAGAGAGCAGGAGGGACACACAGCGCCTCCTTGGCTTTACACTCATCCAGGTCTGTGAGGGAGGGAGGAGATGAGAGAGAGAGAGAGAGAGAGAAAGAAAGGGAGGGAGAGAGAGAAGGAGGGAGAGAGAGAGAGGGAGGAGGGAGAGAGAGAGTGTGAGAGATAGAGGTAGGGAGAACTGTCACCTTCTAATTCTAGAACAATCCCGATTCCTACCATTTTCATCAGCCCATAGGACATGTTCAAAACATATTACTGACACTGAAGCCTAAGTATGCTCAAGCCAAGTATGTTCACCATCCCCACCAGCCTCGTTGATATAGTTACGATAGAGTACTTCACTATTGGGTAAAAACATCCCAATGTCTGGCCATCTTGGGTGCTGATGAGGTTGTGTGTCATGTGTCTGTGGTTGTGTACCTCCTACGTCTACTGCTTTGATCTTGTAGTAGCTGCTAACGCGGTTCAGATAATCCTTGATATACCAGTCGGGCGTGTCGCTAGACACGTTGATCCTGTACTCATTCCGACTCTTCTTCAGACCGACGTTGTAGAACTTGTTTTGGAAGCCCATGGCCAGGACCTCCTCCAGCTGCAGGACAGGACGGATAATGATGAACATTAGCAGCGGAACTCACTCAGCCATGTAACTTCATTCACAGACTAATTCATTCATTATGGACAGATAATTGTATAATGATTGTTTTCTTCTACCAATGTAATGTTATCTTCGGTTCCAGTATGTTTCTGCGTCTGTCTGTCTGTCTGTCTGTCTCTGTCTCTGTCTCTGTCTCTGTCTCTGTCTCTGTCTCTGTCTCTGTCTCTGTCTCTGTCTCTGTCTCTCTCACCTGTTGGAGCCCCTCTCCTGCAGACCTCTGGTTCTTCCAGGCCATGGTCACATTGAAGAGGTTAGATCCTGTCAACAGCAAAACTCTTATTATTGTCATGCTCTCAATGGTTGAGGAAAAAGGAGAAAACGCACACCGTAGTCTTGTGGAGGTGCCGGTAGTGGGTGAAATAAGAAAAGAAACTGCTAACTCAAGCTCTTGATGCTGGGTGATTTATTTAGACGTTTCAGCCTAGCGGCCTTTGTCAAAGTCATGCTCTCAATGCAGCACCACCGCCAAGTCATGCATCCAAGTACCATGCTGAGGCCTTACCTGGTGGATTGGCAGAGTCACCTGCAAAGACACAAATGAAATGTCAACAGATCATAAAGTAAATTACCAATAATACAAATGTTTGATATCATAAAGTATTCAAAGATGAAGATATCCCTCCCTTGCAGGCAGCGTTCATGTGTGCTATGTGAGCAACACATACTAACGGCCTAGCCTACAGCGTCCATGGTGGCACCTACCACATCCGTCCGATGTCTTGGTGCTCTGGTAGCGACAGGAGCACCGGACCGACCCCGGCGTGTTCACGCACTCAAACTTGGCGTTGGGGCACGCCGCCGGGTCCCGGCACTCGTCGATATCTGTGGTTGAGAAGAGAACCATCACTGCACATTTTCTCTACAAGGTCTTTGTTTATAAATACTCTGCCTTGCATGTTAAGGATAGTGTGCGATTATTGCTTTATGTCTAAAGGTTTTATACCTGTGCAGTTGCGTCCATTCCCGGCGTAGCCTGGCTTACAGCGGCAGGTGTAGTTGTATCCTGAGCTGATGCAGTCGGCCATCTTGTGACAGGGGAAGGGGAAGGGAGGGAGGCAGAAGTCTGGGAGGCAGAAGAACAAACGACACGAACGAGGAACACCTCAGCGCCACTGAATACATGACTTCAGTTTCCGCCTAACTTGATACGGGAGAAACGCGTAATGTATCATTCCAGAACCCCATTTTGGTTAGCTGTTATACTAAAGCACCGGCCCACGCTGCACTGACCATTCTCAAAGCACTTGTATCCTCGCTTGTCCTTGTAGACGGAGGGCGGGGGACACTCTCCGCAGGCGAACTGGTCCGGCTCGGGCTGGGACTGGCACGCCACCCCTGGGAAGCACGGCCTTCCCCGGCAGATGTCGGTCGTGTTCCCGCAGAACTTCCCACTGAAGCCCTTGGGGCACAGGCACCCTGCGACCTGGGAGAGCGCGGCGTGAGTGAGGGGTGGCTCTCTTAAGACAGCACTGAAGTAGACTAGTAGTAGACCGGAGCTGATACAGATATGTCACTTTGGAAAAAGATTTAAGCTCGTGGACATACAAGGCTTCCTCCGAATTGCTAGTACTGTACTGTTTTGCAGGGGCTTCGCTGGGAATTTTAGGCCCCATACTCCACTTGAAATATACATTGAGCAGTGGAGGCTGGCTTTCTGAGCCCCATCCAAGTAGAGTGAATCACCCCCCCCAACCCCTACAACGCCAGGGTCACAGTGCGTTTACCTGGAACTTTCCAAGCAGGTGGTTCTCTGCGATGGTCTGGTACTGACAGGTGCCCCCGTTGAGGCAGTTACACACCTGCAGGATGGGGGAGAAGAGCGAGCTGAAGAGGTGGTCGCTGACCTTGATGGTCAGCACCACAGGCTGGATGTTGAGGGGTGTCCAGGTCAGGTAGCCGTCGGCTGCGGGGGATACACAGACGGAGATCAGATTTATCAACAAGGTTCTAGACAAGCGTTTGTAGAAAGATAAAGAGAGCACAATGTTTCGGTAAGAGGATGCGTGTTTGTATTCATGCGGGGAGAGAGGGAGAGTGTGTGTGTGTCTGTGTGTGTGTGTGTGTTTGTGTGTGTGTATGTCTCACCATTCCCAATGGAGGCTTGTGGAGGTCTAGGGAATTTCAGTGAGAAGGACACAGGGTCTTTGTTGGGGTCTTGAGCGACGATCCGCACATTCACGGTAGAGTTGACCTTACAACGGATTACTGTTGGCTCTGTCACAATGGGTGGCATGTTCCCTGTATCAGACAACACAGGAGATACATTATGAAGAGGACCTGATATGTTGTCAAACAGCTTCTCAAATGTGCATATCTTCGTGATATAATATAATATGACATTCTCAATGTTCAAATTTCATTTCCCCCTATTCTCCATCATCTTTAATTTTGAGGAAGGTAGACAAGAGTCCTGTATCAGTGTCTGTGAGCAGTTCCTGCTCCGCACGGCTTCTGGTTACGAGGACGTTTTTTCCTCACCGAACACGTTGGCCAGGCGGAGGCGCTGCTGTTGAGCTTCCAGGCACTCCAGGCCCAGGTCCTTGTCGTCCGATGCCAGGATGTCGTGGACGCACTGCATGCTGCCCTGGCAAGAGCGCCTCAGCTCGTCCACCCGGGCGGGGCTGACGTCCAGGACCTCTTGCGTGGAGGCGGCCACGAACGGCTCGGTGGGAGGGATGGAGAACAAAAGGCTCTCTGGAATGGGGACAGCCCCTGAGGAAACAAACACACACACACACACACACACACACACACACACACACACACACACACACACACACACACACACACACAATATAGATTTACTGTAACTTTAACCTCAGAATATGTCAGACTATGGTTTGTGAGTGTGTTGTGAATCTGTGCTGATTTATCCTGAATTGTATTTTTATACAACAAAAATAGAAAGGACAAGTGAACTGATCTAGGTTACGTCTCATATTCGACTACAGTACTCACAGGACATTCCAAACACGTGCAGGCTCGCCTCCGGCGGGGGGTTGCTATTGGGCGAGGTAAGGAGCCTCCCGTTGGACATGAGGAAGTCATCGGAGCGGTTGGAGCTCCACAGGCCCATGAGGCCCACGGTGCGGTTGTAGAATGTCTGGGGCACCTCCACCAGGGACATCAGCTGACCGCCGTGCCCTCGCCACACCACTACGTGCAGACCCTCGGCGTAGACCGCCACGCAGCGGCTGGCTGAGGTACAGCGCACGGCGAAGCCCTCCTCTCCTATGTGCACTACACCTGAATGGACAGTAGGGGGCACTGTTGTACTTGCATGGAAATGTTGAGGTTGAGATGAGGAAGTACACTACTGTATTGCCATTGTAAATCAAGTTCTGTAGGGGTCGAGGGTCAGTATCATATCAATTTAGAGTTGTTTTGGAAGCAAATATACCTACCTAGAAGAGTATCAAGTTCTCAAAGATAGGTTATAATATGAATTTAGATATGTTTTAGAAGCGAATATACCTGCCATACAGTATGTGCATTAATGGATGTAAAGAAGAGTATCAAGTTCTCAAAGGTTATATAATATGAATTTAGATATGTTTTTGAAGCAAATATACCTACCGGATGTAAATTAATGTATGTAAAGAAGAGTAGAAGAGATAATACCAATGTTTTAAGTTTTGTTTGAAGGTACGGTGCCTGTTTGCGTGTCATTTTCTCCTACCGGTAGTGACTGGGATATCCACATCATCCACCAGGACCTGCAATCCTTCTTCTGCCTCTGCAAGCCTCCACTCAACCTGAACGCACATGCACAAATGCACATGCGCAAACACATACACACACATGCATGCACACACACATGCACACACAACACACACACAGACACACACACAAAGAGGGGTGAGGAAAACCAAACATAATGTACTATATGCAAATGATAAACCAGACACAGACACACTCTACACACACACACACACGCCCTAACCTTTCCAATGCCCTGGTAGAAGGCGGCCATGCGGACCATGATGGGGACGCGCCTGGCCTGTCCCTTGGTGTGCAGCACCCCCGTCTCCCCCTGCAGGGTGAAGATGTTGGAGCCCTGGTTGGAGGAGAGGCGCACCACCACAAACTCCCCCAGGGCCTTGAACGAGTACTGCGTCCCGTCGAAGGTGATGACGTGCAGGGCGCCATACACCATGCCTGCAGGGAGAATGGTACGGTTCACAACAATTCACTCGTCTCCGAACAAGGGATATCTGGGTTGGGACTCATCTATGTACGCACACAGGCCGACACTGAACACTGGACGATCCAACGTGACCGCACATCTGTGCATTTCAACTAACAGGGTGTTGTGCATATCAAATAACACGAGGAAAGACATTTCCTGATAACTGATGTCTTAGGTTCCGCTAGCATGCTGGTGGTTCTCACCAACGCCCTGTGTGGCCTTCTTCGCTAGGAGGCTGTGTTCGGGGCTGGCCCAGCCGTAACCTCGGCAGCGGTCTGGGGGTCTCTTGGTCAGGTAGAGGTGACAGAGGGGGGACTTGATACAGCACCACTGGAACGGCAGCAGGTCCTCGTCTGGGAAAAAGAACGCCGCAGACGAACCAATGACAAAATGGAGTCAGAATAGGTTCTGGGGGACAAAGACGATCACCACAACCACGTCTCCAGTCTAACGAGAAGACCCGGCCACGCCTCGCCAGTCAACTCAACTAGACACACCTGTTACCGCCGTGCCTACGAGGTAGCTTCCTGCCTGTTATCCACAGTAAGCCACCTAACCTACCTGTTCTCTCTCATCCCTCCGCCCCCCCCCTCATTCATTCATTCATTCATTCATTCATTCATTCATTCATTCATTCATTCATTCATTCATTCATTCATCCATCCATTCATTCATTCATTCATTTATTATGTAAATCATGCTGTCATTCACATAATATTGTCAACCATTCATTCTGTTCATCATTATTGTCAATCATTCATTCCGTTCATCATTCCAGTAAACTTCCTTAATTGTAGCTGTAAACATTCCAGTAAACATTCCAGTAAACTTCCCTAGTTGTAGGTGTGTTGTGTTGAACTTATATTAATATATATTATTATTATTATTATTATTATACATAATATTGTGAATAGAGTTTTCTGGAGTAGGGTAGCTTCAGTATTGTTTATGAGATGATAAGTTATATTGGTGTTAACCTTAGAAAGGGCAGGTTTTGTCTTTAAAGAGTGTGGATCCATTACCTATTTGTTTCTGCGCAGATGCTCCAGAGAAGTACCTCTCGCTGTACCCGGCCTTGAGCGGCCCCTCGGGGTCGTACACACACCTTTTCCCCGAGCCGTGCCGATTGGACAGGATGGACTGGAAGGCGTGTCCGCCACTGGCCCCCCAGCGCAGCTGGCGGAGCTGCCTCACCCGTATCCGCTGTTCGTCGGGCTGAGTCTCCAGCCCGAACGCCGGGTCCTCCAGGGCCTGGGCGCGGGTACACGGGCAGGCCGGCACCCCCGAGGCCCACGCGGCCGGGTCGGGCTCCTTCATCGCCCACGCCTGGCACCTCTTCTGAGGGTCCGAACCCTCTCCAGCGGGCCCCGTCAGATCGTACACCAGCCTGCCCAGCTTCCCCGTGTTGCCCATCACCGTCTGGGGCCTGTAGCGCCCCCCCGGGCCAAACAAGCTGTCCAGTGGGACGGGCGTCTTGTTGCGAGGGACGGGGATCTCGTTGTGGAAGTGGCTCCCCCCGTTGGTGTAGCCTATGAGAGCGTCGTGGTGCAGCCTCTGGCCGCGACCCCAGAGCATCTCCCCGAAACGCAGCAGAGCGAAGGACTGCTCTCCATCCGTGGTCAGGATACACTGGAAGGTGTTGGTCTGCAAAACGGCGACAAGGTGTTGCTACAGAGGCAAAAACAGTTCTTAGAAGAAATAATAAGGTGTCTTACAAGGCCGGCTCATTCTCCTGGAGCACACTTGAGGTTCTCACATTGCAGAAAACAATGGCTTTCAAAGTAGGACAGGCCACATCCGGTTCCAGCCTACCTCCGATCTTCAACCCACTTTCTAACAACAGATAGGTCCCATCTTCAGCCCACTTTCTAACAACAAAGAAGGCGGTATAAAGGTGTCTTTGAGGTGAA
The DNA here is from genome assembly GCF_949987555.1 of Borostomias antarcticus. Classification (NCBI taxonomy): domain Eukaryota; kingdom Metazoa; phylum Chordata; class Actinopteri; order Stomiiformes; family Stomiidae; genus Borostomias; species Borostomias antarcticus. The sequence goes on from NC_140258.1 coordinate 8,671,251, forward strand.
CTTGATCTAAGGTCCAGGGCAGGAAATTGCCTGGGGGATGATTAAGAAGAAAACTAAAGATAGACTACCTCACATAACTACTGTACACCTTGATCACAAACCACTTTGTAGAGAATACAGTACTCTAAGAGCATGCCTACCAAAATCAGAAAAAAATCATCAAACATGAAAAGATTATTTAAAGCAAGGTTTCATTGCATAGCTATATTGATTTAGTTCAGTGGTTCATTGATGGAGGAAGGGAGAGTGTGTTTTTAACCAGGCCTTGCGCTCACCTCAGAGAGGTTAATTTTCTGGTAGGACACGGCCATGACACGCTTCCAGGTGACCTTCAGGATCCAGGCGGGGAGGAAGGCCGGTCTGCCTCTCTGCTTCTCAAACTCCGTCACATCCTCTGCTGTCCGGTTGAAGACTATCTGAGAGTAGATGTCTGACATGTTCAGCTTGTGGTACTCCTGAGAGAGAGAGAGAATCAGAAGAGGTAAAGGTTAATATCAAAACCAATATAGCTACATCCGCATTATCCCAAATCCACTCAATGCAAGTCTTTTTTTTTCTCTAGCTACGAAAGCCTTTTATGTTTAGAGCTGCATCTCTTTTGTAATAATTTGCCTGTCAATATTCAATCATCTTTAAGTATGATCCATAAGTATCATATGCATGATCTGTTTAGCTGTGTGTGTGTGTGTGTGTGTGTGTGTGTGTGTGTGTGTGTGTGTGTGTGTGTGTGTGTGTGTGTGTCTGTGTGTGTGCGTGTGTCTGCCTGTCTGTACTTTATATGCATGTACTGTATACATGAGTGTGTTCAGGTGTGGGTATGTATTTATACAGTATGTATACTATCATGTGTGTATATGTGTGTGTATGTATGTATGTATATGTATGTATATTGGGTAGTTCCGGTCCTTGTTTCTGATTGGCTGGAAACCACACACCTGTGACTGCATAACAAGTAATTAGCTCCGCCCCAACGACAGGTAATGTTTTCGGTGGCATGTGTTTATTTGTTTGTTTGTCTGTGAGCAAGATTATGCAAAAAGTACTAGACTGATTTTCATGAAACTCGGTGGAGGGGTGTAGCAATGTCCAACTTAGAACCCATTACATTTTGGAGCAGATCCGAATCACAGATCCACGAGCCGCTCAAACATGGCTGGCCATTCAACGCCATTAAATTTTTGGACCAAGATTACTTTAAAACTACAAGACTTTTCATGAATCTCTGTGGAGGGGTAAAGCATCCTAGAACTCATTACATTTTGTATCCGATCTGAATCATGGGATGGGTTTACAAGCTGGCCAAACTAATTTTTCCATTCAATGCACCATTTCTAATTTTAATTTGTTTTTCTCTTTTTTGTGTATGACATGTGTTCTAATCTGCTGGAGCTGCTGCCTCCGCGACCCGACCCCGGATAAGCGGATGAAGATGGATGGATGTGTTCTAATTATTTTGCTATTGTATTATTGTTGAGGACCCCCTTGAAAAAGAGATGGCCTCATCAAGGGGTTATTTCCAATATAAAGAGTTTCAACCACTCCACTCCCCCTGACCCTACCTGGTAGAACACCTGACCCTCCCCCAGAGTGAGGTCAGCGTCGTCCCAGAACACCGCCAGCATGGCTAGGCTCTCGTTGCCATGGAAACCCCCGGGGAAAGGGACTGGAAACAGGAGCTGCTCGTTCTCGGTGACCGTCTGGAACTGGATGAGACCATTATCTGAGAACTAACCACCAGAGGGAGGGGAGGGGGGAGAGAGGGAGTGAGGGGCAGAGAGAGAGAGGGGAGAGTGAGGGGCAGAGAGAGAGAGAGGGGAGAGTGAGGGGCAGAGAGAGAGAGAGGGGAGAGTGAGGGACAGAGAGAGAGAGAGAGGGGAGAGTGAGGGGTAGGGAGTGAGGAGAGAGATGGATGTGAGGGACAGAGAGAGAGAGAGAAGGGGGCAAATGTAATTCCCTATAAGGCTGTTCCAAGCAGTCATTGCCATCGCTGAAGTAGCCCTAATGATGTTACCTGTCTCCAGTGAATGTATATGTAGATTGACGTCTGGGATGGTGGACGGATACTTACATAGACCCTGTCATACAGCTTGCCCATGAAGGGGAAGCCCATAGGCGACGTGATGTAAGCAGAGTTGGCGTCTGCTGTGGCCACGTTCATGGTCCCGTCTCCAACCTCCTCTCCAAACGGGTACAGGTCGCTCTCTGTGGACGGAACATATGGTCAGTTAAGAGAGAGGACCTCAGACTGCTGTACTGTACATGAAATACTGCAACATACAATACCTTACATACTCATCAAAACACTTAGGGAGTCACTTAAGTTGTGCATGATATCAACCGAACATATTGTTTATAGTTAGTAGTCACATACAGTAAAAAAACAAACAACAAAACAACAAAAAGACCTTCATTCATTCATTCACTCATGCGCTCAATCACTAATTAATTTTTATGTTAGGCAACAGTAGTCTTTTAATAGTCAAAACAAAAAGATAAACCTTAATTCATTCACTCACTCACTCACTCACTCACTCACTCACTCGCTCATTCAGTCATTCACTAATTCATTCTTTGGTTAGGCCAGCACAGTGGGGTAGGACAGATATGAGTGGTGAGGTACAGTAGCCCACCCTTCTTAGAAAGCTCCTGGCACACAGTGCTGCCAGTGGGACAGGAGCAGTTGAAAGAACCTGGATGGTTCCTACACGTGGTGTTACCGGGGCACGCCCGGGGAAGCGCACACTCGTCCTGGTCCACACACCCCCCCGCCCCGCGGCCCCTGTCCGCCGTGGCCGTCCAGCCCCTGCCGCACCGGCACGAGTACCCTCTGACGTAGTTGATGCAGGTGGCGGCAGGGTGACAGCCCCCGTTGTCCTGCTGGCACTCGTCCAGGTCCACGCACAGCGGCCCGATGCTCACCAGGCCCGGCGTGCACACGCACGCGAACGACCCGGGCGCGTTGTGGCAGCGGGCGCGAGGATGGCACGGGTCGGCGAGGACCGAGCACTCGTCCACGTCCTGGCACCAGGTGCCGTTGCCCGCATGCCCCAGGGGGCAGTGGCAGGAGAAGGAACCCGGTGTGTTCCAACAGCGCGCCAGTGGGTGGCACGCTGTGCCGTTCTCACACTCATTAGTGTCCACGCACGCCCCGTCCTCTTCGTGGTACCCCCCCGGACAGAAGCAGTGGTACGCCCCAGGGAGGTTGGCGCACACCTGGTCAGCGCGACAGGTGGTATTGTCCCGACACTCATCTATGTCGCCGCAGCCCAGCCCCTCGGGCTCGTACCCAGGCACGCACGGGCACAGGAAGGAGCCGACGGTGTTGTTACACATGGAGTGGTCCGGGCAGGGGTGGCCCTCCGGGGCGCTACACTCGTCCACGTCCCGGCACTCGGACCCGTTCAGGAGGAACCCCCCGTCGCAGGGGCAGCGGTATGACCCGGGGAAATTGACACACGTGGAGTGGGGCTGACAAAGGGAGGAGTTATAGGCGTCGGAACACTCGTCCACGTCCAGGCACTCGGTGCCGTTGCTCCAGAACCCGCGGTCGCACTCGCAGTAGAAGTAGCCCGCGGCGTTGGCGCAGGTGCCGTTGGCGCAGAGCGCACCCGCGTCCGCCGCTGAGCACTCGTCGATGTCCGCGCACTCGCCGTCCCCCCCGGAGAAGCCCGCCATGCAGGGGCAGCTGTAGCTGCCGTGGGTGTTCACGCAGGTGCTGTGCTCGGGGCAGGCGGAGTCGTCCAGGCACTCGTCCACGTCCTCGCACTCTGTGCCGTTGCCCCGGTAACCCTCCCAGCAGTCGCAGATGAAGGAGCCGGGGATGTTCAGGCAGTCGGAGACGTTGGAGCACTGGGCCAGGCCCGCCGAACACTCGTCCACATCCAAACAGAGGGAGCCGTTTTTGGCTAGGGAGCTGTTGTTGGCAAGGGAGCTGTTGTTGTTGGCGAGGGAGCTGTTATTGTTGACGAGGGAGCTGTTGTTGTTGACGAGGGAGCTGTTGTTGTTGTTGGCGAGGACGTAGCCCGGGTTGCAGGGGCAGTCGTAGCCCCCCACCGCGTTTGCGCAGGTGCTGTTGTCGGGGCAGGTGAAGTTCCCCGACGCGCACTCGTCCACATCCTCGCAGTGCGTCCCGTTTCCATGGTAACCGTCCCAGCAGTGGCAGTAGTAGGAGCCCTCGGTGTTGTAGCAGTCGGAAGACACCGGGCAGACCATGGCGGGGAACCCCAGCCTCTCCTCCTCCTTCTCACCACCCACGCACTCGTCCACGTCCCAGCATTTTGTCCCATTGCCGCGGTAGCCGTCCTGGCACCGGCAGTAGAAGGAGTCGCCGACGGGGTGGCAGAGGGCGTTGGGGTGGCACGCGATGCTGGTGTTCAGGCAGTCGTCCTCGGTCACACACGTACCCTCACTATAGACCATGCCCACGTAACAGGTGCACATGTAGGACCCGGGGGTGTTGAGACACATCATGCTTGCCCAGCACGATGAGAGAGACTGGCACTCGTCCACGTCCTGGCAGACAAAGCCGTCCCCCTGGTACCCATCCTGACACTGGCACAGATATGACCCGTCAGTGTTGTTACAGTGAGCGAGCTGACTGCAGTTGTGCGGTCGGGTGGAGTTGAGGGCGCACTCGTCCACGTCCTGGCATTCAAAGCCCGTGCCCTCAGTGCCAGGCGGACAGGCACAGGCGAAGGACCCTGGCGTGTTTGAGCAGCGGGCAACGGGGTGGCATCCTCCATTTTGGGTCAGGCACTCATCAATGTCTATAAGTCATCCAAAATGGAAGAGTGTCAGGCAAACAGCGTCCAAAGGTTTGCTAAAAAGAAACTCAGAAGAGAGTCCACACAAGTGCAGCACCGCATTCTAGTCAAAGTGAATTGTATGTTTTTCTGTTAAAAAGAGAAATTTGTTTTGTTTACCAGAGCAGTTCTTGCCGTCGCCTGTGAAGCCGCTGAGACAGAAGCAGAGGTGACTCCCTACGGTGTTCACACAGCGGGCGAACTCACTGCACTCCTCCTGTCCCATCTCACATTCGTCCACATCTGAGAGAGAGACGGAGGAAGAAAGAGATAAAGGTAGAAAATATCATTAGGGAACACTTATACAGTACATAATATGATTTCTGAACATCGAGGGTATCAAATGATCTTATAGTTCTCATTCAGTTTCATCTGATGAAAACGTTCAAGCTATTATCTATTCGGAACTCACCGGCGCACGCTGTCCCGTTCTGCATGTAGCCAGGTTTGCAGATGCAAGCAAAGGACCCTGGGATATTCACACACTCCGTCTCGTTCTGGGGGCACACGTTTTCCTGGCACTCGTCTATGTCCGAGCAGGTGAGCCCGTCCCCGTCGAAGCCCAGGTCACACACACACTGGTACCCGGCAGGCGAGGGGTGGCACAGCCCATGATGGTGGCAAGCGGGGTCACACTGGTCACTGGGCGGCGCGCAGGTGTCATTGTACGCCACCGTCCCATTCAGACAGGAACAGACGTAGGCCCCGGGGGAGTTGACACACTCCGATATCGATGGGCAGGTGGCGTTGGAGAGGGCGCACTCGTTCACGTCCTGGCACGAGAAGCCGTCCCCCGTGAACCCTGGCTGGCACGTGCAGGAGAAGTCCCCCGGTGTGTTGGCGCACAGCGCCCGCGGGTGGCACGCCCCTGCCGACGCGCACTCGTCCACGTCCTTGCACTTGCTGCCATTCCCGGCGAAGCCCTCCTTGCACGTGCATGTGTGGGAGCCCACGGTGTTCAGGCATGTGGCGTTGACGTGGCACGGGCCGGCGCCCGCCGCGCACTCGTCCACGTCGGCGCACTTCATGGACTCCGCGGGGCGACTGAAGCCGACCTCGCACAGGCACTCGAACGCCCCCTCTGTGTTGGTGCAGCGCTCGTTGGCGTGGCACGGGTCCTTCGCCAGCTGACACTCGTCGATGTCCTGGCAGACGGTGCGGTTCACCAAGGCGAAGCCCTGCAGACAGAGGCAGGAGAAGGAGCCCTTGCTGTTGACGCAGGTGGCCTTGTTCCTGCAGCCGCCGTTGTCCACCAGACACTCGTTGACGTCCTGGCACAGTGCCACGCCGTCGCCGGTGTAGCCGGGCTGGCAGCTGCAGTTGTACATGCCGGGCAGGTTGGTGCACTGGGCGTTGGAGTGGCACTGCTGCGCCAGGGAGCACTCGTCCACGTCGGCGCAGGTGATGCCATTGCCCCTGTACCCCGCCAGGCACTCGCAGCTGAAGGACCCGGGGAAGTTGGCGCAGGTGGCGTCGGCGCTGCAGTACCCAGCGGCGCACTCGTCCAGGTCGTGGCACCGGGAGCCGTTGAAGGTGTAGCCCTTGCCGCAGTCACAGTAGAACGACCCGCCCGTGTTCACGCAAGTGGCCGTCGCCGGGCAGATGTTGGGCGTGGCGCACTCGTCGATGTCCACGCACTCGATCCCGTCCCCTAGGAAACCGCCGCGGCAGGAACAGTCGTAGCTGCCCAGCACGTTCATGCAGGCCGCGTTGGGGTCGCACTTGTTCTCCCCGTTACACTCGTTAATATCGACACAGGTTAGTCCGTTCCCTTGAAAACCTTCATTGCAGGTACATTGATACGAGCCCATGGTATTCACGCAGACCGCAAACAGGCTACAGATGTTGTCAGCACACTCGTCAATGTCCTTACATGTCTTTCCGTTGCTCTCGTAGCCCACGCTGCAGGTGCAACGATAGGTTCCCGGTAGGTTCTTACAGCCCTTGTAGCCAAACGAGGCCGAGCACACGCCGGGAGACTCGGAACATTCGTCTATATCCAGACACAGGTAGTTCCCGTTGCCTTTGTAGCCGTTGTTACAGGTGCACACGTAGGAGCCGGGGTTGTTGGTGCAGGTGGCGTTCCAGTGGCATATGCCCCGTCTGCTGCACTCGTCCAAGTCGTTGCACTGGAAGCCGTTGCCCTGGAAGCCTCCTCGGCAACTGCAGTCCCGGCCACCCTCCCGGTTGGTGCAAAGGGCGTTGGCGTGGCAGCCGCCGTTGTCCGTTTGGCACTCGTCGACATCCTGGCACTCGAGGCCGTCCCCGAAGTAGCCTTCCCCACAGATGCAGCTGTAGCTGCCCAGCGTGTTGTTGCAGCTGGCCTTGTGGTGGCAGCCGTGCAGGCCCATCTTACACTCGTCGATGTCCGCACACAGCACGCCGTCGCCCTTGTAACCGATGCCGCACACGCAGAGGAAGAGGCTGTCCTTGGTTTTGAGGCACTCAGCATGGGGGTGGCACTTTGTGCCCGCCGACTCGCATTCAGTCGGGTCTGCAACTACAGAGGGGGGGGGGATTAATCAAAGGCATAATATCCCCTTATCAAACACAAATATAAAACACAAATACAGTTCTTTAAATGAAAGTGAATGGACATTTCAATTTTAATTGGCATTTTGCTGGTTGACTCACCCGCAGAGCAGCATCCCAGCAGTGCACACAAACACCCCAGCCACAGCAGTGGTAACCTTCAGGAGTAGAACACATTGGAAATGTGAGACACACACACACACGCACACACACACACACAATACTGAATCCATGCCAACAAATGGGGTAAAGTCCTGATTATAGTTAATGTTAGAGTATTTGTTACGATACTTAGTTTCAGTTTTTGTTCTGTATTGTTTCCGTAACCCACTTAAACAATAGCCAACAGTCTACTGTTACTGTTACCTTAACACGGACCCTTTATCTGGGCTTGGGTCAATGCCCACATAATACTCATATTAGGTCAGTGGAAGTGACTGTTTCTTCTGTTCTTGTTGCTTATCTAACATTAGTGCTGATTTTATTACACTGAAAAACTCTATATGTCCAGCTGAAATTTAACACAAAGCGGAACAGTAATTGGCGGTGTTCATTTGATTTATTTGAACTACAAGTAATCAAGCATGCAAGCCATGTAAAGAGTGAACGTTTTCCCCAATAATTCTTTACTTTATCTGCTGTTTTGCATAAGCCTAAATGCAAAATGAACTTCACACTGAAATGGCAATGGAAAGGACATCTGGCCTACTGTTCTCAGGTCTGTTTAAAGAAGGTTACAACAATGTGCTTGACTGTTTTTTAGACATCCAGATAGGCAGGGCACATACCTTATTTCCAGAAGGTTGGAAATAAATGTTCCAGAAGAATGTCTCAAAGAATAGAGGAAAATTATAACAATAAGCCTTGTTTTCTCACTGGGTTACATGTCAAATGCTAAGCCTCCCCCTAGGCTAGGTTCAGCCATTGTCCGTGTGTGGAGAGCTAGGGTTAAATAACCAAACTCTCTACTGTAAATCCTACTCCCATCAGATTTTACTACCCAGAAACTACAGTTACAGGTAACTGGTAGTGAAGTGTTCTGTCTGTCTGAGAGTGGAACTATTTATTACGATCCCTTGACAAGAACCAACATTTCATCGATACATACAGTACTGTTGGTGATTAGATCCTCACTCTAAAGTGACATGGCCATGAACTACATTAGACAAGAGCAGATAGACACTTTTCTAGTCTTGTGCCAAAGTGCATTCTTAATAATACTTCCACTTGCATTTAATAATACCACTATAAAATACCATAAACATACTGACCAAAATTACAGTGAACAAAACCAAATCAAAATCATCTTCATAAAGACATGATGATGACGATGATGATAATGACACAGTGATACATCATGATGAAAGCACCAAGAACATTTTCTGATCTAGACGCTAGTCACAGTCCATAGTCCAATAAAACGTGAGAATGGACATGTGTGTGAATCAAAGAGCCTACCAAATGTAGGCCTACTGTTTTCAGGTCTCAAAGGTTGTTTTTACTCACTGCATCTTTTCCAGTCTTCTTAGAAGTCTAGGGGGGTGTCATTGATGCTGTTGAAGGGGTGAAGGTTCCCCACTGTCTCTGCATCTGTCTCTCTCTCCGTGTGTGGTGGATACAGCTGTCCCAACCCAGGCTGTGCCAGCAGTGTCCCCACCTCAGTCTCTGGCTTCTCCCTAGGGACTCCACACAATGGTGCATCCCAGCGCACTCCACAGCTCGCCGACACCTTAAACCTCAGAGAAGGGGAACACCCATATTTCTCACCATCATGTCTTTCCTCACACAATAACCTGGGCTGGCGCCCCGAGGCGTCTGCTTGCCCTCCTCACTGTAGGAAAGAAAAGGAAGACAGCTCATCCACGTCTGAGTGGGTTACACGCAGTGTGGGAAGTAACTGATTACAAAGTAACGGATTACTGTAATGAGATTCCAGTTATGTAAGGGATTACGATTGAATTCTCAGTAATCAGATTACAGTTAATGATCTAATAAAAATTGGATTACTTTTGAGTTGCGTGTTCCTGCTCCCTTTCATTTGGTTGATATGTGCATGCTGTCTTTGCAGTCGTGACTGAACTGACTGCTTACAGTATGTCATCAGGGTCGAGATGTGCTCCTATAGGATCAGATTTTCTTGTTTTATGATCAAAAATGCAAAACGGATCCTAGATTAACACTTCTATGATTCGGGTAAGGAATAATCTGGTTTTAGAAAGTAGCTCAAAAGTAAAGTAACTAGTAATCTGATTACTTTTCAGAGAGAAATGAGTAAAGTAGTCTAACTACAATTTAGAGAAAGTAATCAGTAGCTTTACTTGATTACATGTTGTATGATAAATTATTAGGCTCTGTACCCGGACCCTGGACCTGTGCAGTGAGAACCCCCAAAAGACAGACAGAGGCGGGACACATCTGGCACTCGGCCGTTTGAAGTGTAAATAATAATAAGGGGGAGAAACGGTTGCCACAATTGAAAAAGGGAAGGTGCAAACTAATGGGGGTAATGTATGGATGCCTGTGTGTGTTATAAGAAATGGGATGTGGAAACCAGAGGGGTGCGTGGCTGCAGTGTGGTGTCTGTATGAGTATCAGTGACTGGTGTGTTGTATGAGGGTGAATGGTGGCGGAGCGGAGGTGGATCGAACGAACCCCCCCTCACGACCAAGGCTCCAGGGGCAGGGCAACGCAACCCCCCCCAGTCTAGGGGGAACTGGAGCGAAGTCCGGGAGCGGTGAGTCGCAGCGTGGGAGTTGGATAAAAGGAGAGCGGCGTGGAGGCCGGAGGGCGAGGAGACGCGGCGTGGAAGCCGGAGAGGCGTGAGGACACCGGTGGAACCTTTCAGGATGAAAGGAAGAAAAACATGGGCAAAATTAGTTGACAGCAAAAAAAAAAAAAAACTCATGTAGGCCTAGGCCTAATGAAAATGGCTAACAATAGCAAAACACTCCAAAGCTAGATACAGCTTAGGTCATACCCCTATGAAGGGCTAGGAATGTCTAAGCCCCTAACTTTAATAAATCACAACTTTGACTAAACGAGTCTAACTTGGAAGGAGAGGTCACTAGTACATCACTTCCTTCAGGTGTCTTTACCACACCTGTCCCCAACTACAGACCTAGTCTGTTGGGCGGCTTCACTACTCTGCGTCGCCTTGTAGTACTGCTCAGCTGGCTGTGTTCTGGAGGGGCTTGCAGGTTCTTTGGGCGGTGAGCAAGGTAGGTCAGGAGGACTGTTACGGCGCCGCCTCCACACTCATCCCCTCAGAGTGCAGTGGTTGGGAGGGGGTGTAGGTCTACAGGGAGACACTGTAGAGTACAGTGTAGATCTGAATGACCAAATATCTGAATTACCAACACTAGTGACCTATCACCTCTAGCTTAATACTCCCTGCCCTGAATGTCTCTCACCTTCCTTCAGCCCCAGGAGTTTCTACCTCTCGGGCAGCACCCCAGTCATGGACTTGATGGACTGCTTGAGGTCCAGGACCGTGTCTTCCGAGAGTATGCTGATGATATGGTGATACAAGTTACAATAATTCTGTTGCTAATTTGACTCTATACTGTACCTCTCCTGCCAGACTGCAAAGCAGTCCGAGAAAGGCTGTGCTGGAGACCGTCTCCCACCTCCACAGAGCGACGCTTTAGCTCTGTAAGAGTGACCATCAACACCTCCCTGACCAAGGCCTTCCTGGTGGTTCCAAACTTCTTCCATTTAAGAATGATGAAGGCAATTGTTCTTCGGGACCATCAATGCTGCAGAAATCTTTTTGTACCCTTTCCCAGATGTCTCGGAGGTCTACGGACAATTTTCTTGACTTCATGGCTTGGTTTTGGCTCTCACATACAGTGTACCTTTCCAAATCATGTCCAATCAATTGCATTTACCACAGGTGGACTCCAATCTAATAACTACTGTAATCTAATCACTGCCAAAGTGCCTCAACAAAGTGACTAAAGGTTCTGAATGCGTATGTACATTGTGATATTTCTGCATGTAGTGTTTTTTTGTTTTTTTTAACCTTTATTCAAATAGGCTTGAGATGAAGACTGATTTTTTTGTGCGTGGCAACGCACCAAAGATAGCAAATGTCCGGTTGTCACTCCCTCCCTCCCTCCCTCCCTCCGTCGGGTTGTTGACCTGCAGTTCTATGTTGCTACCACAAGAGGCAGTGATTTTTGTGTATGGCTGTAAGCCAGCGCACCTAGACAAGAGGCAGTGTTTTTTTGTGCATGGCTGTAAGCCAGCGCACCTAGAATAGTGTTTGTCCGGTTATCACTCCCTCCCTCAATGTTGACCTGCATTTCTCTGTTGGCACCACAAGAGGGATTAGTCCCAGCACACCAAAATAAAGAAGGACACCAAAATCAACCTGCCGATCTCCACTGCACAAGTAGAGTAGCGGTGAAAGCATAGGACTCCCACCCGGGAGACGGGGGTTCAAGGCGCCAGTGGGGATGACTTTATGGGACTATACCCCAAACGTCCACATGTTCATCCTTTCACTCCAGCCTTTACCCCTTGCCTTATAGGTCAGATCCTGTCCCAACCGCAACCCTTATTCTAACCCCAACCCACACTAGGGACTGGAAGAAGGACACCAAAACCAACCCAAAGATCTCTGCTGCACAAATAGAGTAATGGTGAGAGCATAGGACTCCCACCCGTGAGACGGGGGTTCAAGACCCCAGTGGGGATGACTTTATGGGACTATACCCCAAACCTCCACACGTTCATCCTTTCACTCCAATCTTTCTATCCCTTACCTTTGTCCAGAAACAGAAGTTGAACCAATTGCAGCAAAATAGCTAACGTTACAGGAATCATCAGTGTAACTGCTTTAGCCACTGACCGCTACCATTAATGTTATGGAAGCTGCTGCTAGTTGTTGTGAGCTCATGAGCTAACTGGCGATCCGGCTCTTATTGTGCTGGATTAGAATTGGAAGCATTGGAACTGATATGTCCAGGCGACAAGACCTATCTTAATTTATCAGACATTATTTCATGTCATTTCAATTGACAACTATTTCAGTGGCGTGACTAGCTTCCGTTCGACCAGTCCTGAACAGAAACAAGCCAGCCACGCACATAAGCCAGGCTGGACCTGGCCTGGTTCCAACATGAGATTCAGAGAAGGTCGCTCCAGGTCTAAAACACAGAAAAGGTTTATACATTCAGAGGTCTACAAAATTGTACAATGGCAATATGGATGGATATGATTCTGTGGATTGTGTATACAGCAAAACTTTATTATTATTATTTTTACACATACCTATTTATTGAAACCATACAGACTTGCAGCAAACAGGTCAGACTATTAATAAGGCAGTTGAGTATTACATGTAGGTAGGCTTGGTCACTTAATGGCTATTTAATTTCAAGATGAAAACACAAACATTCACTGCCAGGACCAAACTTACCCCCCACCATACTCCAATTTTCTCTCCCCTCAATTCCCATCGGTGTCGCCAACTTACCCAAAAACAATAATAATGCACATGCTTCGTTTGCCACTGTTGATAGGCTAACAAACTCTCCTGTGTCAGTAGCCTCTGAACTTCTATCCACCGGAGCCTGCAATGAATTTGCCTCATTCTTCACTGACAAAATTCAGAAAATTACAGGCTACAGGCTACAGGCGAAAATGTCTCTAACTGCATGGCCTCTGATTTACTACAAATTGTAAACACATCTCTTCTTGAGATGTGTTTACAATTTGGGGTTTGTGTTCCGACAAACCCTGAAAACTGCAGTCGTCAAGCCACTCTTAATAAAGAATAATCTAGACACCTCACAAATGAACAATTATAGGCTCACCTCCCGTTTTTTAGTAAAATCATTGAAAAAGCAGTTTTTCAACAGCTGAACAACTTCCTGGCACTAAATAATTGTTCTGATGTCTTCCGGTCAGGATTTCGACCACACCACAGCACCGAGACTGCTCTTGTTAAGGTCTTCAATGACATCCATTTAAACATAGACAATGGCATAATTTCAGTCTTAGTATTACTGGATCTCAGCGCTGCATTCGACACGATTGACCACAACATATTACTAGGCCGACTGGAAAACTGGCTAGGAATTTCTGGCACAGTGCTAGGTTGAATCCAACTTGAAAGACAGAGACTACTTTGTGTCTACAGGCAATTACAAATCTGGGAGGACAAACATGACCTGTGGAGTTCCCCAAGGCTCCATTCTTGGGCCTCTTCTGTTCAACATTTACATGCTCCCACTAGCTCAAATTATGGAAAACAACAAAATATGTTACCATAGTTACGCAGACGACACACATTTATATCACCATGTCACCAGGGGACTATAATCCCATACAAGCGCTGAGTAAGTACATTGATCAAATCAACGATTGGATGTGCCAGAACTTTCTTCAACTGTTGCTGAAATGTGCTATACAAATAAACTTGCCTTGCCTTGCCTTACACCGGAAGTAGGCTACAATATATCACATTACATTACATTGCATTACATTACATTACAGTCATTTTATAAAAGCAGACACTTTTATCCAAAGCAATGTACAATAATTGCATTTAATGTACTAAGTTATTACTAACAGCGTAGTTATTACTAAGAGCGTAATCTAGTGCTAAAGCCAAAGTGAAGAGCAACAAAATACAAATACAGTAGCCCTACAATAGGTGCTTAAGAAACATTGCCTACCTACAAGCCTACTACCACACTACTCTCATGTAAAGCACTTTGAATTGCCTTGTTGCTGAAATGTGCCCGGAGAGGGGTACACTGTCCTCGACCAGCTCTGACCTGAGGGGGCGGAGTCTCACCACCATGCCACTATCTATGCCAAGCCCCCACAACTCAGCCCCTGATTGGGCTAGAGACACATGGTCTTCACCGGTGTTGGCGGGTAGGTGAGGGGTACACTGTCCAGAGAGGGGTACACTGTCCTTGACCAGCTCTGACCTGAGGGGGTGGAGTCTCACCACCATGCCACTGTCCACGCCACAGACCCCACAACTCAGCCCCTGAGTGGGCTAGAGACGCACGGTCTTTGCCGGTGGGTGCATGGAGATTGCCTGGTCCATAGTAGTTCTAGCAGTAGCTGTTACATACAGCTGCAGCAGCTAGCCCACCTCACATTTTCTCCAGGAAATGTACTTTCTAGTTTATATTAATATTTTAATGTAAAATTCATCTTATTTTTCAATAGCTTCAAGGTTACGTGACCCGGCCACTCCAAAACAACACTGAATATTATTCTACAATGGACAAATAGGAAACAGTTCATTAGATGTAAGTGAATCGATTGGTCAGCAGGAAATGCTTCATAATTTTTGATCCGTAATCTCGGGAGCAGGTTAGCTCGGCAGAATAATTTGAGCTACCATGGTGATACAGCACTGTAAAAAGTGAACTGGCCATTGTGACACTGCAGCCCAGGGTTAAACCTGAAGTTATCGCACGTAGCCTACCCCGTAATCCTGCTATGTAGTCGTTCAGCCATCAATGTTTTGCACAGTGGTGTGGTAGTAGGCTTGTTTGTTAAGCACCTATTGTAGGGCTACTGTATTTGTATTTTGCTGCTCTTGCACTTTGGCTTTAGCACTAGATTACGCTCTTAGTAATAACTATGCTGTTAGTAATAACTTTGTACATTAAATGCAATTATTGTAAATTGCTTTGGATAAAAGTGTCTGCTAAATGACTAATGTAATGTAATGTAATATATTGTAGCCACTCGGGGGCTGAGTTGTGGGGCCGTGGCGTGGATGGTGGCGAGACTCCGCCCCCTCAGGTCAGAGGTTGTGGGGGGCAGGTCAGTGATTGCCAGGCCATCCCCATGCACCCCTCATTGGAGACCATGTGTCTATATCCCACCCGGGGCGGAGCAGTAGCTGTGGAGGTGTTGTATGGAACTTGAGGTTAGAAGCAGTAGCAGTGAGAAGCAGTAGGTGTTTGTTATAAGTACTGCTAGTACTACACTCAAAAATAGATTAGACCACTCATCATAACTCATAGTTTTATTGAGTTCAATAGCTGAAGAAAGAAAGAAAGAAAGAAAGAAAGAAAGGAAGGAAGGAAGGAAGGATGGATGGATGGATGAAAGAAAGAAAGAAAGAAAGAAGTAAGGAAGGACAGAAGGAAGGAAGGATGGAAGGAAGGAAGGAAGGATGGAAGGATGGAAGGAAGGAAGGAAGGAAGGATGGAAGGAAGGAAGGAAGGAAGGAAGGAAGGAAGGAAGGAAGGAAGGAAGGAAGGAAGGATGGAAGGAAGGAAAGAAGGAAGGAAGGATGGAAGGACGGAAGGAAGGAAGGAAGGAAAGAAGGAAGGATGGATGGAAGGAAGAACAGAAGGATGGAAGGAAGAACAGAAGGAAGGACGGAAGGAAGGACGGAAGGATGGAAGGAAGGAAGGATGGAAGGAAGGAAGGAAGGAAGGAAGGAAGGAAGGAAGGAAGGAAGGATGGAAGGAAGGAAAGATGGAAGGATGGATGGATGGATGGATGGATGGAAGGAAGGAAGGATGGAAGGAAGGAAGGAAGGAAGGAAGGAAGGAAGGAAGGAAGGACGGAAGGAAGGAAGGAAGGATGGAAGGAAGGAAGGAAGAAAGGAAGGCTGGAAAGAAGGAAGGCTGGAAGGATGGAAGGAAGGATGGAAGGAAGGAAAGAAGGAAGGATGGAAGGAAAAAAGGACGGAAGGAAGGATGTAAGGAAGGAAGGAAAGAAAGAAAGAAAGAAAGAAGGAAGGAAGGACGGAGGGAAGGAAGGAAGGATGGAAGGAAGGAAGGAAATAAAGAAAGAAAGAAGGAAGGAAGGAAGGAAGGAAGGAAGGAAGGAAGGAAAGGAAGGAAGGAAGGAAGGAAGGATGGATGGAAGGAAGGAAGGAAGGAAGGAAGGAAAAAAAGAAAGGAAGGAAGGACGGAAGGAAGGAAGGAAAGAAGGATGGAAGGAAGGAAGGAAAGGAAAGGAAAGGAAAGGAAAGGAAAGGAAAGGAAAGGAAAGGAAAGGAAAGGAAAGGAAAGGAAGAAAGGAAGGAAGGAAGGAAGGAAAGAAGGAAGGAAAGATGGATGGAAGGAAGGAAGGAATATGAATGCTACCAGAGTAGTCATAAAAGGGTGCCTGTACAGAGAGCCTGCACGTGTCCCCAAATTCAAATCCCAACTGACACTGTGAGCATCCTCTCATTCACTTCAATGGAAAGACATGTTGGCTTCAGACAGCTCTCTCTCAAAATGTAAAAAGGTCACAGCCTAGATATTGACACTGTAGGAATCCTGAGAAAATGCTGAACATTTTAGGCTATGATATGTCCGTGTAGCTTAAAAACTGTAGGCATGGCGACGAGTTAGAAAAAGGGTAAAAATGCAAAATTAGCAGCTCAAAAGGTAGAGTGTGGGCCCATACGTTTCAATGGAGAGCGCAGTTGCCGAACAAATCGTCATACAGCGAAAACTATAAGTCACACGGCTTAGATACTTACATTGTACGAATCAGCACAGTTATGTGAACGTTTCAATATATAATATGTGTATAAGCTGTTAAAACTGTAGGCATAGCAACAAGTTAGAAAAAGAGTAAAAATGCAAAATTAGCAGCTCAAAAGCTAGAGTGCGTTGCCATACGTTTCAATGAGGAGCGCAGTTGCAGAACAAATCATCATACAGCGAAAAGTATGTCACACTGCTTAGATACTTACATTGTACGAATCAGCACAGTTGTGTGAACATTTTGATGTATAATATGTGTGTGAGCTTTCAAAACTGTAGGAGTGTCAGCAGTTTACAAAATGTGTGAATATTTTCAAAGCAACTGCTGCCACCACTCTAAAAACAAAGTTTCTGAACATTCCAAAAGCAGTTTCAAGCAGTTTCAATGGGACAAAAAATAGTTTTAAAAGTTAAATTTCTAAAAAACTATAAAAAATATCAAAAATCTGAATGGACCCGTTCAAGAGGTGAACTTCATGAACATTTTAAAGTTTGAATGAAGTTTCTAGCACAAAGTATGAATAACTAGTTAAGGTTCAAAAAAGTGGGGAGAATAATAAGAAAGAAAGAAAGAAAGAAAGAAAGAAAGAAAGAAAGAAAGAAAGAAAGAAAGAAAGAAAGAAAGAAAGAAAGAAAGAAAGAAAGAAAGAAAGAAAGAAAGAAAGAAAGAAATAGTGGGAATATCACAAATTGGGCTAGCTTCTGCAAGCTAGCCCACCTAATTAGAAATGGGAACTAAAATCCAATAAACTGAACTATGCCCTATTTGTAAAATGTATAATATTCTGTGATGTTTTGGTTTGACTGGGTCACGTGACCTGGGAGCTATTGAAAAAAGAGATTTAATTTACATTAAAATATTAATATAAAATATAATAGGTAATAAAATACAATAAACTGAACAGTGTCCTATTTTTCCAATGTAGTATAATATTCTATGATGTTTTGGAGTGACTGGGTCACGGGACCTGGGAGCTATTGAAAAAAATATGAATTTTGCATTAAATTATTAATATAAGTTAGAATATGCACTACACTCCAATAAACTGATCTGTGTCCTATCTGTCCCATGTAGTCCAATATCTGTTAGTGATTTGGAGTCACTGGATCACAGGACCTGGGAGCAATTGAAAAAATTATGATGAATTTTGCATTAAAATATTAATATAAAATAGAAAAACTGGTCCCTGGTTTGATCCTAGCTTCTGGAGTGTGCCGAAGTGTCCTTGAGCAAGACACTGAACCCCAAAATCGCTCATGTACAGCACGGTGGTGCAATACCTAGTACTGTCGCCTCACAGAAAGATGGTCTCCAGGCCTTTCTGTGCGGAGTTCGCATGTTCTCCCCGTGTTGCAAGGGTTTCCTCTCAAAGAAACCAATACGAAAAACATGCAGAGGAACAGATACTCTACAGTCCGATCCCTGACCAAGACCTGGACTGAGCACTTGTACTTGGTCCCCGGGCGCCACGAACGATGGCTGCCCACTGCTCCTGGCTGCCCCTGGAGGAGGACAGCTGGGATGAGATAAATGCACTGAACAATTTCCACCGGTGACACCCAAAAAATTGCATGTGTGTGTTGTGTGCCATGTCGCCTCTCACTGCGTGTGCAATGTCACTGTGTGGCCGAATAAAGACCCCCCTCCTTCGGGTCCTGTAATTATAGTTATACTAATATTAGTATGGTAACACTTTACAATAAGATACACAAAAATGAGTAGTTACTGATTAACTCTGAGATTAGTTAATGAGTAGTTACTCATGGGGACTACTACAGTATAGTAGTTACTGAGGAACTAGAGAACAGACTGGGGACCACTATAGTAGCTATTGAGGAACCAATGATTACTTAATGAGTAGTTACTGATTAACTATGAATCCATGACTGTATAGTAGATAGTGATGGGTTAGTAGAGAACAGACTGGGGACTACTATAGTACTTACTGAGGAATGAATGATCAGTTGATGAGTAATTACTAATCCTGAATAATGATTACCGTAACTAATGATTAATGATGAGGTAATGAAGGACTACCTAGTAAATACTCTGTATGATGTATGACTTTACAATATATAAATGGATCAGTTGTCAAAACGACAACAAACCTTATACTAATGTTTCCAAATAAATGTTAAGCTTGTTTGAGAGCACTACATTATTTCGACTGCCTGTCACAATATAAGTAGCACTATCAGATGAGTTTGTGAGGCTGCTGCTTCTCTCTAGATGCTAATAATGCTGCCACATTAGCTACACAAGGATGGAAAGCTAGGTGGCGCAATAATACAAAAAATATTTGTTATGCAGTCACAGGTGTGTGGTTAGAGTATTTTACAACGAGTGTGTGGTTAGAGTATTTTACAACGGCTTTCAGCCAATCAGAATCAAGGACCGTAACTACCCGTTGTATAAATCGTGTTAAAACACCCCTTTTCTATGGCAGCAAAGTCGTCAGACTAATGTCAGTGCACCTGGTCAAAAATTCAAAACTCCTCAATAAAGTGTAGCAGTTAAAAAGAGTTGATAACCAC
Organism: Borostomias antarcticus; assembly: GCF_949987555.1. Taxonomy (NCBI): domain Eukaryota; kingdom Metazoa; phylum Chordata; class Actinopteri; order Stomiiformes; family Stomiidae; genus Borostomias; species Borostomias antarcticus. Next base: position 8,690,587 of record NC_140258.1, read on the forward strand.
CGTTGTGATACCACATGATTGCGATTGTTTAGTTGAATCAAAAAGTTATTCCGGAAATGTCTAACTTGCTTCGTAGGCTTTTACCCTCAGCTTATGTTTTAAGTTTCTGACTGGAATATAGGCCTACAGTAACATTTACTGGTTAATCCTCTAACCAAAAAATGAGAGAGAGTTCAAACACAATTGGGATGCTGAATTAAATGAGTTAAAGGGAGCTAAAGTGTGCGGACTCAATGTCTTTCATGCTGTTTTTTTGCTCCAGCACCTGCCACCTGCCACCACCTTATTTTTTGGGAGAAAGTGTGCGACTTCTTCACAATTTGATCCATCTGCTCAGCTAAAATTAAAGTGTCCGATTGTCAACATATCACGCATCTTCTCTCAGGTAGCCTGTGTTGCCATGGTACTGTAGCAGTCAGCCTGAAGACCCAAACACCTTGAAACTTCATCGTTCTTCCTCAGCCAACGCTACACCCCTCCACCGAAAGATTTTGTGTAACTCTGCCGACTATCAGCCCCGAAATTCCAATTTCTAGTACTCTCTCTCTCTGACCAGCCAGCCCCAATACACACCTCTTTCCTTCACCCCCCGTATCACCCAACCCTTCTGTCTTACATCTCTGTCTCCTCCTCGCTCTCTCCGCTCTCACTCTCCCAAGCAGCTGTGCCTCTCTCCCTCTGCCTTGTTCTCACCCAGTTGATGTCCAGGGACTGGGGTCTGTCAGCCATTGTCCACCACAGTACCCTCCGGAGAGCTACCCTCACCTCCCAGTTCTTCAGCCCGTACACCAGGGGGTTGACGCAGGGCGGCACCATCGCCAACACCAGCAGGGAAACGTGGAGCACGCCGGCCCACGGCGAGAGCCCTGAAATGCCGGCGGTCTGCAGGAATGCCGTCGTGCCGTCGTTCCACATGGCGTTCGACGCCTCCTTGATGAAGATGGGCAGCAGCTGCAGGAGCAGCATGCCACAGTAGAAGAGCATCGTGTTGCGTGCCCTCGTGTTGACGTGGTTGAAGGGGACCACGGTGTTGCGTGCGTCCCAGTACATGTGCAGGTAGGAGAAGGAGAAGATGAAGAGGAAGAGCAGCAGCGCCACGCTGCCCGTCACCTTCCTGAAGACGACGGCCGGCCACGGAAAGCCCATGTGCTGCTCTACGGTGTCGGGCTCACACAGCAGGATGAGCATGGTGTGATCCGGGACGCCCTGCCCCAGGTGCAGCAGACTGATGGTGGTGCTGGCCATGAACGCTGACAGCACCCAGGTGAAGCTGATGCCGAGACGCAGCCGCAGGTCGGTGAGGATGGCCAGGTAACGGGTGACGTGGCACACATACAGGTAACGCTCCACTGCCATGAAGGTGACGGTAATCAGGCTGCACATCATGCAGGTGTGGCTCACAAAGCTCTGCACCAGACACCACACGTTGAAGCTCACGGTACGGCGCAGGGCCAGGGCCCGGATGATGACCGGGCCAGAGTTGACCGTCTGCAGCAGGTCGCAGAGCATCAGGTTCTTCAGCAGGGTACACCTGGGCTTCCAGGAGAGGTCCGCGGAGCTGCCCACACCAAAGAGAATGAAACCATTCACAGCCAGCGCCAGGAAAGTAAGCATCACAAATACGCAGATCAGTACCTTCACCACAGTATCGTTGGGCAGCATGAGGGCAAAGCAGCTGCCCAAGTCCATGTTCTGCCCAAGCTGCTCCGTTCCGTTCTCCTCTCCACGCGTAAGGCAATTCACATTCATGATTAGCTCCTGTACAACTTTTCTTGTTTTTATAGTCCCTTTATAGTCATTTGCTCGTACAATCGTTCTCTCTTGCTCTCACTCTGAAGGTCTGTCTCTCTCTCACACACTGTCTCTAGCTCTCTCTCTCTCTGGCTCTACAGTACCGCAGACCCCGATCTCCAATGAATCACCACACATGCTCTCCATCTATTTAAGCAGCATAATACTGATTGTGAACCAGGAACAGAGATGGAAGAATAGGACGTTCTGGGTCAATCCCCAACAAAATATTTGTACTTTTTAATAAAGCATTTAATTAGAAACTTTCATTTATGGGGACCTTTGAAAACAGAATGCATTGATAAGTGGGCTTGTAAGAGGGTCAGAAGATGGAGGATACTGGAGATGGAAAATTATAAAGACTCGGGTGCACAGACAGAGAGACGGTCTATAATATAAACTAGAAGGTACTCGGAGAGTATCACCAGAGGGGGTCGAGAGAGTGACGCGACCGGAGTAAAACTAGGAGCCAACGTCTGTCCTACCCCCAGCTCCTCGTGATCCCCCAAGTTCACAAGCAAACACGCAGGCAGGAGTAGAAAATACAAGTATTTATTTCACCAATGTCATTTAAAAAGTCATAGTGGGGTAGTAACATAGGTTCAATGTGGGTTTTGTAATATCATTTAATAATTATTATATAAATATAGTCTGTAATAGTGTGTAAGTAAACTCCAGGCCTGTCCTAGATAATGTGAGGTGTTACCGAGAGGGACAAACACAGATGTTGAAGTCAGAGAGGGGGGGTCTTGTGATTTCACTCCTTTCTACTGCTGACCAGGAGTCACAACAATGCCTTTGTTTAAGGACTGTCACAGGACTGTCAGTATATCATAAAATCATCTTTGTATCAAGTTCTTGTGTGTCATGGTCAAGTATTTAAGGGAGCATGCGAACTGATTCATTTGTGCATTCTCTACTGAGCGACTTGTCTGCTTGTTTCTCTGTATGGATTCACCCCATTGTATACGATCGAATTAAATCTTCAAGTTCTATCCTGAGGACGGTGTGGTTTATTCTTGGTATCCTACAAACTTACGTTTTCCTAAACAATTTGGCGACCACAGAAGGGATGCGACTCGACAGGGAGACTTCTGCAGTGCTTGGACTCCGTTGGCCTGATCAACCCGACTGTTCTACAAGTCGCCAGAAGCCACGCCTGGGGGCTGTGTGACTGGAAGGGACTCCACTCTGCAGAGGACTCGCTGCCAGTATCGCGCCGAACCCAAAGGTAGAGTAGGAACCAAGTACACACCCTCGGAGGAGAATTTGTCTTGTTTATCTTAGGATATTTTGGGGTAACCAGGCCCTTTTGAACCCTGCTTAGCAGTATTTGACTATCTGAGTAACCAGGCTCTTGAGTCATTTTTTTTTACTGGGGTTAGAGTCCCTGAACTAAGCACTGTTTTTTTCGTGGGTAGCCAGGCCCACCCTTGGGGATAGGTGTCCCCGGAGACGGGTGGCTCTTGATAGGGTTTGAGTCCTGTATCATATTTGAACACTGCTTAACGGTATTTGACTTACTGAGTAACCAGGCTCTTGAAGTCAAGTAGAGGGTTAGAGTCCCTTAATTTAAGCTTTGTTTGAATTACAGTTTATAGACCTGCAGGATAAAGGGATATATATATATATATATATATATATATATATATATATATATATATATATATATATATATATATATATATATATAGGTATTTTGACCTTTATATGAATTATAAAACGTTAGCTACCTAGCTTAGCACTTTCTTCACACACTAGGCTAACAGCTCTTGTTGTCATGGTTAATGTGAGACCGCGGGAAACTGACCGACCCTCTCAGCTAGCAACATAGCTACTCTCACCTTTCTTGTGTAAAAAAAAAAATTGCTTATATGCTGGGCTCCCGCTCTGCTGCCTTTTCTCCAGGTCTCTCTCTCCACTTCTGGTGCCCGGATTTATGTTTGGGCATGATGTTTATGATTTAACTTTAGGTTATTAGTGCTAGTATTTGACAGCCCGCCGGTATAGTGGCGTTAATGTCAAAAGAGGGTGGACTTGCCAGCATGAACCATGGCATGGACCAAACCATTAAAGAAGGAGGATATTGCTCAGGAAATTAAAACTTTTTTCATCTGTATTGCATTATTTGTGGCTTAATTTGAATCCTGATGCAGCATTAGTGTGACTGATCTACATGCAGAATAAGGGATATACGAAGGAAAATTAACATTTGTTCCACTTCAAATAAACCTATTTTACTAGGATTACCGTATGACGACCTAAACTTGTAGTTGCTGACTGGTGGATCCTGGTGGACCCATCTCTGGTGATGATGATAGGGTTCAGCCTCTCTCCTCTCTTCCTGTAGTCCACAAGTCCACTTGTCCTCCTCACTGAAGGAAAGTGATAAGGAAGACCACTCATCTGTGTCTATGTGGGTCACGTAGTTCTATCCTAGGATTCACGTTTTTAAATTAACTCTTGGAGAATCTTTCAGTTTGATTACGCATTGTATGAATATGTATCATATCAGTATGCAGTAATGATATCAATGTTGTTGATACACACTATGTAAAGAAACTAGAATGGTGTATCACCAAAAATGGTCATCAAGCTAGGCATCTGACTTGATCAGTGTTACAGCTCTGCTGTACATTATCAGTCAAATTGTGCATGGGCTGTCAGATGAATATTGTGCCCATTAGCCGGATAGTCAAAGTTTCTCTATAACTCCTTAGCAAGGCTAGCTCTAATCAAAGATTAATCTGATTTTTAGACCCCTGAACTCCATCTATTGAATCAGGATTCCATCGGACTCTGCGTTCATTGCAAGTAGGCCTACAGCAGTTGATGTGTAAAACCTGTTAATCGGCAGAGTGGTGACTTGCTAAGTGCACTATAGGTAATACATTTTTGGCAAGTAGGACTACTGTGCTGCTAAGGCAGCTGACTGGGAAATCACCTGTCTGGACTGTCAGCTCCATCCACAGGTGAAAGTAAGTGTTGCATATCCAGACTATCTATGGTTTATGACATACCATAAAGATTATACTGTCTACTGAACAGAAATGTTTGAGATAGCCTAACGATATACTATACTTCATAAGTGATAAGGGCTGTTTATTGACTCATTGGGATGATTAAAATCTGTCACATTTCTTTCAAGGGGGTTATCGCTGGTTTGCTGCTGAATTTATATGGATATTTGAGCTGACCTGCCATTTCTCTCCACTGCAGATGAAACTGGACATCCAATGACCTGGATCAACACTGGCTTTCTGGGTCTGATTTATTCTTGATGTGCTGTTTTGTGTTTGTTATATAGTAGCCGATGTTAAACTTAATTTGTATTCCTTTTTTGAACAGTGCCGTGTTTCAGACGGCTGTAGAGTGGGTGAATGAAGAGAGACAATTTGGCAATTTCAGACAGCACAGTATCCTACTTTAGTAGTCACATTGAGAGAGGCAGATACAACAGGATACATCCTATTTACTGAATTGATTAGGGACTTGTACAGGTTGGTAAGGGTCATGCAACAGCAATGTAATAAATGCAATCTACACAACACACAGGAAGTCATAGTAAAAAAAATACTTAACTCGCCTACCTATACATATAAGTAAAGGTTTATCAGTGTGCACAGACACAGATTATAGGGTCGTAGTGTGTGTGACACACTAGTCAGTGTTTCACTAAATGTATGACCTTGGTGAGAGTGACCAGTGACCCCTTTGATAAAGGCAAACGCATAGTTGATCTGTCAGTTGATCTCAAAGTCTCATACTTAAGATTCAAAGATCTCCTTCTCCAGGTTAGACCTGTCAGGTCTCAATCTAATCTAAATTTACAATCTGATTAATGAGTGTCACCTTCGTAGCTAAAGGCACAGTATATTTTTAAATGATGGACAATTTAGGATTTTCCACTCTGCTTTTGATGTGATACCCCTGAGAGATACAGGTAATAATTTAGGTGACAGTGACTCACACAACTTTTGTCATCATTGAGGTATCATTGTTTCAGGTAAACTCATCGTTTCGGTTATAGTATCTGCAGTTTTACCAACAGTAGGGTATGTGGTGTGTTGCTTATAGTAAAAACGTCTGAACACGCGCACACGCACACACACACACACACGCACACACACACACACACACACACGCAAACACACACACACACACACACACACACACACACACACACGTACCAGCGCGGAGCCAAATATGGTCACGGGCGGAAAAAAGGTGAGTCTGAAATAATAGCTACCCCCACCCCGTCACCCATTCAAATTAGTCTGACGTATAGGCTGCAACTACCCGATCGTATAAATTAAGTAGGCTACATCATTATTTGCGATCAGTGTGGGTAAAACACCAAACCAGCAACTTTCGCATTGGGACAATAATTAGGCCTAACAATTCTTTTTATTTTACCGTAGGCTATTGCTCACATATATTGCACCCCGTCGGTGAACAGGATCTAATTTGAGTTTCTCTCGAAACTGGTTGGACGAGACCGCACCTGTAGGAAGAAAAGCAGGCTTGTGTCGCTCAGGTGTTTTACTCATACTGGTGCTTTGTGTGGTCACACAAAGCCGAAAGGGAACTTCGAGTTAACCTTAATTTCAATCATGAAGATTTGGATTGCAACTATTCTCGTGGCTTTCGCAGTTGGAGCTTATGCTCAGTGTAAGTTTCCTTTATTTTACATTTTTGAAAATAATGTAGGCTATCGTGTTTACCGCGGGGCACACCTTGTTAGGCTTCTACCAGAAAATACAATCGAGGTCTGTTGAAGATTTGTGAAATTCGTTAAACTATTCGTCTTATCTTTCGACTCGCGTTTAGATTTATAGTTTCACATTTTTGCAGGTATAGGAGGCTAATTATTCCCAGGCCACCGCCTATCGCTCAGTTGCTAATGCACGAATATAAATTACATTGTAACGAGACCTACTCCTTGTATAAGCGTCTGTATATACGCCATGTGGTAAGTTAACTGTTACCAGCTTAAGTAACTGACCAAATTAAGACGAAGAAGTGTCCTCGAAAGTACTCGAAAATTGGGAGTGGGGGTTGGGAGGAGGAACAGCGAATTTGCTCTCGGTGGACCTTGGTCTTTTGTGTATCCTAACCAACGCCCAGAGTTGAATGGCTGCTTAGGCCCTCCATTCCCTCCGTGGGAATGGCTCTGGACTGAGTGCGCTGAAAGTGTCCTTGATTTAGGCTATAATTATATTATATTATATTCAAAGGAGGGACCCAGTGTAGCCTGCAACATCTCATATCATCTCGTTGCTTTCACAGGCAATTGTCCCAGTCTAAAGTGGGCCGTCTGTGATGGCAACCCTTGTCAGTGTACCATTCTGGTGGGTGCTGGCGATAAGCAAATCCTGAAGTGCGACAAACGTAAGTAGCCTAGGCTGCCCAAAACTATAGGCTACAGGAGAGATTGAGTTTATTCAGTTTTATCATTCAACTAGGACTGTCCTTTTCAGGCCAGCTGTTAAACACAATGTGTTTCCTGTCTCACCAGTGATTCCCAAGTGTTTCCTGATGAAGGCTGAGATGTACCGATCCAGGAAGGGCCTGTCCACCCGTACCGGAGGAAAGCCCTCTGAGACGGCTTTCGTTGACAACGATGGCATCTACGACCCAGAGTGTGAGAGCGACGGCAAGTTCAAGGCCAAGCAGTGCAACGGCACCGAGGAGTGCTGGTGCGTCAACAGCGCCGGGGTGCGCAGAACCGACAAGGGCGACAAGAACCTCAAGTGTGACAAGCTAGTGGAGACCCAGTGAGTCATGGATTTTCTCATATGATCTAGCCTAATTAATGCAGGGCGTGGCACAAGACCAATGCACAGAATCAGAATGGTGTTTGGTAAAGGGTGTACCTGTGATAATCTGAAGCCCCTTTCTCCTTTCTGCCTAGCATGCTGCGTCTGGAGCTCACACACAAGGAGATGAAGAGTGCTGTGGACAAAACCAAGTTGAAGGAGTATGTATAGTTTCTGTCAGTATTCCTAATAAAATGTGCATCTGGTTAGTAGGTGCTTGTATGTTAGTGCTTGTATGTTAAAGGACGTATACTGAATGAATTCCTGTCTCTGTAGCGCCATTGAAACGGCTATCAAGGAACGTTACAGCTTCGACAAGGGCCTTGTGAAGGATATACAGGTGAGTCAAACCATGTTGACATACCATTTAACTTCTATCACATTCTGTTGAATTCTGCATTACTTGTATAGCAGTTTTGTATAATATTTGTCATCCATTTTGCAGTATGACCCCAAAGCGCGTCTGATTGTGGTCGATGTTGAGAAGCCAATGGGCGATCGCACCAAAGACCTGTCAGGCTTGGCCTACTACATGGAGAAAGATGTAAGTGGACGGCCGCCATCTTGTTTGGGTCCCTGTAATCAAATCATTTCCCAATGAATGGTCGTACTTTAGAACAGCATTTTCACGCTTTGTTTAATTTCCTGTTTCCAGGTTAAGGTGCTGCCTCTGTTCAAGGATCAGACCAAGTTTGAGCCAGTGGTGGACGGCCAGAAGCTGGAGATGGAGAACATCCTGGTGTTTTATGTGGACGAGGAGGCGCCCACCTTCACCATGAAGAGGTTGACGGGGGGGGTGATCGCCGTCATCGTGGTGGTGGTCCTGGCGGTGGTGGCCGGTCTGCTGGTCCTGGTGAGTGGAGCGGCTTGGGGCCACTGTTGGGAATACACACTTTATGAAATGCGCACACATTAGAGAAATGCCACACACACTTTTGCTCTAAGAGTTTTAGCCACTGTTTTGTCTGTAGCTTTGTTTATGGGTGACGTCGGTCCTAATTCTATTTTCTCTGTTTTCCAGTTCTTTGCCAGGAGACGGGAGCAGCAGAAATATAGCAAGGCGGAGGTAAGTGTGGTGTTCAGCTGCATCAACTCAAAACCATGAGAAAATGGAACTATTTTGAAAATGGTTACTAACAAGTCAGTGACATTTGTTTTTCAGCCCAGAGAGATGGAGGCCATGTAGATGAGTCTTCTTAATCAAGAGGAGTCTTTGCTGGAAGAAACAAATCCTTGTATAGTGCCTTGAAAATTTTGTTTTTGTATGCTGTTTTGATGGCGTTTTCCTTTTTATGTTATAAAAATGCCACATGATCTGCCACATGATCTACTGTTAACAACTAGTAGATTTATTTATAAGCTGTTGACTCATGCATATCTGTATAATGCCAAAAGTACTGTGCTTACATGATTGGTTTTACTTACATTATTGGTTTTACTAGTTCTCAACTCAAAGAGGTTTTTGTGTCTTAGATTGTACATTGTGTATTGTTTCTTTGAGTTGTCTGATTATTTTTAATAAAATTGTTTTCAAAAAAATTGCTTGCTCTGGCCTTTTGATAATTCAACCAGTCAGTGATTAATTCAGTTCAAATTTGTAAAAAAAATAAGTATATACTCACAGAAATGTAAGTCATGGATGATTTTATTTGCTCATATACTGTACTGTAGCCTTACAGCTACACTGCTTCCAATACTGTACAGTAGCTCTCTGAGTAGAAACGGGAACAAGAGGATGTTGACTCAACAGCATTATCTAAACTTCTGATAGTCTGTTTAACACTACAAACCACTGTAACGTCTGATGGCGTGTGTGTGTGTTAAACACTTAACCACTGTACTCTGGGACTGGTTTATGCATACATTTAATAAATATAAATAACGAATGCTTTGTGTATTGCTCATCTGACCAATAACCACATTTTCACGTCATCTTTCTCCTTTAAATAGACACTGGCTGTGAATTGGTCTATGTTACAAAGTCATGGTTTTATTACACAACCTGCCTCTTGTTTACATGGGGCAGGTGTGTTGGTGATTTTCCCTGAGGTGCGGGTTCTCATGGGTGTGGTACTGGAAGCACACGTCCTCCTGATGCGTCAACTCACTAGTATCTGATACTCTGGTGGAAATCTCCAATTGTCGGGTCTTAATTTGACACACTTGTTGAATCCCTGATTCACTGTTAATGATTCCGTATAGACAGTAGGCCTATACTATGCTTGGAATCAGCCGTATGGGAATTGCGCATGCAATTACAAGATGTACTAGAAAAAGGATTTGCATGATGTTGGCTGTTTTTCTACTACTAGGCCTACTGTATCTTGTGATTGCTAACATGGTATGTTAATTATTTTTCTTTTGTAACTGGATAGAAATGGCATAGTATGACTAACAGTGTGTGTGTGTGTGTGACTTATCATTTTGTTGTATTTCACCGCCACCAAACCCAAATGAACAAACGAGTGACTTTCTATTACCAGATGACAGGGGACACTGTGTCTGCCGGCCTGCTGAAACTGTTTGGCATCATGTTCAACCTGTTTCTCAGGTTTAGGCTCTCTGCTGAGATCTGCTATCTGAGCTCTGGCCTGGGCGTGGCAGGGAGGCCAGCCCACCTCTGCAGGGTAGCAACCTGTATTTACACCAGTCAGTCACAACACGTGAAGGTCAACGATCAGCTGGTGGAATGATCGTTATTGTCCCCCAGAGAGAAACCCCAATGGCACTAATGCTATCGGCACTGTGTGAAGGAGCTGGTCGTGGGTGTCCGTCTCTGCGTGTGTTCGCCTTAACTACACAAGACACGGCTCCGTTTGACCTGAAGTGAGGCGAGACCAGGCAGTGTTCTGTCAGGCTCCAGACTACTAGCACTACACATTACGAGGATCCTGTGCCTCTCCAACTAGTTTGGACAGGCTGAGGTATCATATGCCCCCCCCTCCCCCATAGGGTGTGTCAGTGTCAGTAGTTTCTATTGTCAGGACGTCAGTCACAGAGGAGCCAATCAGCGACCTGAGGGACAGGTGGGGGAGGGAAACAGTGTTGTGTGTGAGGGGATATAGGTTGAGTAACGCATTCTCTCCATCTGAATGTTGTTCGTTTGGTTGATTTCACAACTGTTATCGTTTCAATACTGATACGCAAACATTCACATAAATACATTCACATAAAACAACTATCGTTTGCAATCATCTGACAGATTTTGTTTTATCTACATTGAGATTTCAGTGTCTATTTGAAACAGAACACTAAATGTTTTAGTTTGCCATGGACATTTATTTAAACATTTGTACAGTTAATAACAACTGCAAAGATAGATTTTTACATGTGTGTACTTCATATCACAATAAATACCTACAACTGGAAACCTAAGCCCATATATCCAAAGCACATAAGAAACAATGGCAAATCTGACATAAAAACATAAAAAGGAATAGGCAAATGAGAACCAACATTGTATAGATTCGGAGGAATGGTCATGCCGATATATAAA